>NW_026899522.1:0-85764 GCF_033153095.1 Gastrolobium bilobum
CCTCAACCGAGTACCCAGGCCCAAAATATTCAACCCCGCCTCCTAGCCAAACATCTGGCTAGCTCGAGCTCAACCCGACTCTAATACCATGTAAAGAACTAATTCAACCCAAAAGATCATTTAATGTAGTGGAAATAACTGAATTTTGAGTTGTTCGATCAAGTAAGGGAAAGTCAATGGAATTCATATCTGTCTCAATGTTTTTTTTTAATTGTCTAAATATTCAAAAATTAAGACCACTCTAATGCCCCCTTTCGCCATGCATAAACTGAACCAACAATTAGAATAAGCACGAAGATGAAAGCTTCTATAAATACGGATACCCCCAACATCAAAACTAATTGCCCATGGATAAAGAAAAATCGTTTCAACATCAAAAACAACAAAAACTAGAGCAAACATATAATAACGGATTTGAAATTGTAACCAAGCATCACCCATTGGTTCTATTCCCGATTCATAACTAGAAAGTTTCTTCGGCCCTTTCCTAATCGGGGCTACAATTCCAGAAATTAGAAATGCCAAAATAGGAATAAAACTAGCTTTTGGGTTGAATTAGTTCTTTACATAGTATCAGAGTCTCATGTCCTGGGTTTGATCCTCATCGCCCTCCGCTTTTTCTTGTGGAATTTCTTAGCATAGGTAGGGGGCTTGTGCATATTATCCATCCTTCATGCCCAGTGAGCTCTCGTGTAAGGGGGTGTGTTAGAGAATAATATAAACCATTAAAAAGACCCTCATCCAAGAGCTTAATCTGTTGGTTGAAATGATTTTTTACATGGTATTAGAGCCTCGTGTCCCAGGGGATCCTCACCGCCTCCCACTTTCTCTTGTGGAATTTATTAGCACAGGTAGGTGGGCTTGTGCGTATTATCCGCCCTTCATGCCCAGTGGGCTCTAGTATGAGGGGGTGTTTTAGAGAATAATATAAACCATTAAAAGGCCTTCACCCAATAGTTTAAGCTTTTGGGTTGAATTGATTCTTTACAGTATGGATCAGGCTCTGTTAGAGGGCTCTAATACCATATTAGAATTTCTCCATTGAAGTAAAGCCTGAGAAAGTGAGAGAAAATGTTGAGAGAAAAGAAACTGAACAAGAATCATTTCTTTTATTGAATCTGAAGAAAATGATTTGGTTTACAGAGAGAAAGGAGCGATCTCTATATATATAGCTGAGGCTGACGATGAGTCAGCATGCTAACTAACTATACAACTGAAAGAAAGCTACGCTAATAAGTTGTGTCAGTTAGCTAAACACCATAGAATTCCTTACCCTTTACGTGTCAATAAGCATTGAGAAATTGCCAAACAATAGCCTAAATACAAACCCCTTGCAAGCCAAACCATTCTAAAAGCAATCAAACAGAAGCATGCAGTAAAACAGGGCCAAGTGGTAGCAAGGCGACGTCAAACCCAAAGAAGAAACAATGAAAACCTCAAAATGGAAACCAAGATGGAGCACCTAGTAGATTGGCACCGTAACACATCAAATCCTCAGCTCAAAGAAGTTAACACTAGATTATTGGTGTTAAGAGAATGGAATGATGGTGGGGTCGATTAGAGTTGTGGAACCCATTCATGATAAGGAATCTAACATGGACAAATCTGGGAGTAGAAAGTGATGTGGGTGGAACATAATCTTGGGTTTAAGTGGTTGGAATTTTTGCATAGGCAATACGAAGGCAAAGACAATAACTGAAAATTAAGGTGAAATGAAAACAGAGCATAACAGACAAATACTGGGAAAGAACTTGTCACATAACCAATTCTCCCAAAAGTTTAAGTTGTTGGGTAAAGGCACATGAATATTTTATTATCTTTTAGAGTACATACTCTTTTTGGTCCTCAGCAAATTTCACGATGCCCTATTTAGTCCCAATGAAAAAAAAGGGCATTCGTGGTCCTTGGTTTTTTCAAATTAGGCCCACGTTAGTCCTTCTGTTAGTGGGGCTCCAACGTCGTTATTAACGGATCTCACGTGTAACATTAACTTGTTGAGTCACAATATCACAATCCACCTTGGACAAAGAACGACGTCGTTGAGTGTTTATCCACGTATTTTTATCCAGGCCAGATGATTCTCCTCTAAGTCAAGGAGGCCCTGACACTCATGGTGGTTATTGCTGAAATTTATTTGTTGCGGTTTTGTGACCCTTGATGCAATGATATTCGGTGTATGCACATTCTTGGTGTAGGTCGACATGGATCATGAGATCGAAAATACCCTCTTAGCCTTTTTAGGTTTTGAACTGGGGTTTGATTTCTCGTTGTTTGACGCTCAAATCAGAATGCATTTCGTGGATGTGAAATTTGGTGCTATGGATTATGATTTACAAATAATTAAATGTGGGATGGACCCCGTTTGAGTTTCTGGTGCTGCATTTAGGTGGCCATTTTTTTGGTCTTTCCTTTGGAGATTTCTATTTTTGTGATGCCTGAGAATGGAATGACGAATTAGATTACTGTGGGTTGTCAATCTATTCTTGTTATCTTGTTGGTCTGTTCAAGACATAGCCTTGTGTATCTATGATAAGAATGTAAGATTTATGGTTAACTACTATAAGCTTTGTCCTGGCTAGCATTATTGACTTGTATATGATTTTGGAAAAGCATTTTTTTCTTAGTGCATTTGAATTTGAGGATTGGTTTTCCAAGGAACTTTCTTGATTTGCAGAGTCTGAGCTCTGCAAATTTGCCCCTCAAAAGTTGAACTACGACTGTTTGTTTGGAAACAAAAATGGGTCACCATTTTGTTTCTTTCTTCATGTGCATCTTTGTTGTTAATGAGGGGCTTTGAATAAATATATCTCTTGGGGGATTGCATTATATGGTTTCTTATAGCTAGACATTCTTATGTGTCTATGTTTTTGGTTTTTGGTTTCATTCTTTATGGATATTTTTTCCATTGTAACATTCAGTGGCTGTTTCCACCGTGAGTGTATCATGATGGACAGGTGAGCCCCAACACCCATGCATACACCACATGGACAGGCTGTTCCCGAGTGATCTATTTTTGTTCTTAAAACTTGTGAAACTCAAGAATATGATGTAATCTGCCTTTATACTAAAACACTTGGAATAGCTTGGCATGACTACAAGATGTCAGGATGCTATTTAGCAGGCAGAAATAGGACCAAACTAGTATACACTAGACCAAAGTGAATTATTGCAAGCTTAATCCCATCCTCTCCCTTTCTTTTCTTGCCATGGGACAAAATAGTAAAAGAAAGCAGGTAAAAAAGGATAGAGTGCTTATGTTGTTGGAATTTTTTTTTTTTTTGACTGACAAGTAGTTACATTATAAACATATTTTGTTTCCTATCATACAAGTAGTGGGTAATTTCTAGATAAGAGGTTGAAAATATTTGATATACAGGTTGAAATCTATTTGGTATCTGTATTAGATATTTAACAATCTTATTTTGTGTATTTTTTGCTGGCTAATATACGGCAGTCTTTGAGTGATAAACAGGTTGCTAGGTTGAGAGAGGAGATCACAAATTCAGTGGGCATAAGAAAGCTTGTTTCAGTTTCAGATGATGATTTTTTCATTGAACGTTTGATCTGTATGGAGATACTTGAGAATATGGCAGATGTGGCTGGGTCTGTGGCTAGGCTTGGGAAGAAATGTAGTGATCCAATTTTGAAAGGTTTTGAATGCCTTTTATGAGTTCATCACTATGGATGTGAATCCATATGGGTGGGAATTCACTTGCAAGAAGATGAAAAAAAAGATCGAAAGGATGGAAAAGTTCATATCAACTAATGCAAGTTTGTAACAAGAGATGGAAGTGTTTGCTGATCTTGAGCAAACTCTTACAAGAATGAAAGCTAGTGGTGAGTCTGATGTTGTAACTTTAATTGAGTTTCAAAAGAAGATTGGATGGAAGAGGTAGGAGGTGAAGAACTTGCAGGATATTTCTCTGTGGAACAGGACATATGATTATGCCATCAACATGGGGGGAGACCATCACAATGTTGATGGCGATGGGAAATTTCAGTATATTATCTCCACTTTTTGCAGATACGATCGTAAAATGGTTTTGGGAAATTTTGTTAGGGTTCTCTATTTTCCTTTCTTGCAACGTCTTTACCATGAGCAACGAGGAACCTCGAGTGAGATGCAAGTGATACACTCAACGACATCGTTTTTTGTCCAAGGTGGATTGTGACATTGTGACTCAGCAACTTAACATTACACGTGAGATTCGTTAATAACGACATTGGAGCCCCACTAACAGAAGGACTTACGTGAGCCTAATTTGAAAAAACCAGGCACCACGAATGCCTTTTTTTTTCATGGGGACTAAATAGGGTTGCTAAGGATCAAAAAGGATATTTACTGTATCTCTTAACACGCTCCCTCATGCTAGAATCTTTTGGGTTTTGAAGTTGGATAATGCACATATCCCTTTTTGGTTTACCTTATGCCAAAACTTAACTTTTTTGTTATAATATTGGGGCAACAAGGATCGAACTCTAGATCATTTGAAAATAGGCTCTGATACCATGTCAGTTTTTGGTAGAGTTTGTTGTAAATTTAGAGAGCTATAATACGCCCCTTCCCACAACATTAGGACCTTTTGCTTAATTATTATTTTTTTGAGTTATTTTTTGTTTTGTTACTTTGTATCCTACATCACACACACTGATATGCTCGCTATACTCACTGTTATTATTCTAAAACTTAATTAATTATGAGAGTGGATGTGTGAGGATTGAATTTAAAGCCAATTTAATAAAAGCATTGATATGGATGCAATAAATCATTCAACTTAGTTACTCAAATGCTGAAGTATTTAGCAGATGTTGGAAAATATCTTTAATTTAGGAAAAAACTTCCTATATCTTCTATTTAGGGACTATCTTTAATTTAGGAAAAAAAGTTCGTATATCTTCTATTTAGGGAATGGTTATTCTGTAAATAACTAGAATTTGATTTGCATTATTTTCAATAATTTGCTAGTTTCCTTATCTTAGATATTGCAAATTTTTTAGTATTAGAGACTGCAAATTCCTAATTTCCCATTATTAGATATTGTAAATCATGCATAAATAGATGGTACTACCGAGGATTTCCTTACAAATCCCTTTGTACTGCTGAAAGTCTAGCAATGTTTCTTAATGCAATTACGAGTATTAAATATCATTTATTATTATATTGTTTTTACTTTTTTTCAACATTATTTTCTTTGAATTTTTATATCTTAAAGCATGCAAAATTTGTTGCCTTGTAGGCATACAACATCTCTTGCCTTGTATACAAGGAAAATGCTTTTGGCCCTGAGGCATGGCAATGGATCTAGTATGTGCTTCCTCTATGGACGTCATAATTCAATGGTTAGTTATTGCACATTTTTTTGTCCAATTTATAGTTTTTTATGCACTAGTGATTTGTGCTTTAACAATTATGAGACTAATGGACATTGGTTGGTTGCGTCCTTTTTTCCCCCTGAATTTCTGTAAGTTCTTTTTTTTATTTTTCTCTTGCAAACTTTTTTCAGTTATGACAACATAAAGATAGAGAAATTAGGCTAGTCTTGCTACAAATGTAATTGTTTAGAACTTTTGAAATAGTAGTCTTACATTATAATATTAGGACTTGAAAAGAAAGGAAGGGTAAAGAAAACAGATTGAACATGAGCAAAAGGAATCTTAAATGATTGAGAATCCTTTGAATTGGAGTCTTTTTTGGGTCTCCTTGACTCTTCCTTAGTTTGCTAGTCTGGATAAAAGGATTTTGTCTCTTGATCATTTAGGATAGCATTTATGCAAATCTTTTATTCAATTGCTAACTTATTCATTCAAAAGAGTAACATCTATTTTGATAAACTTTGTCAGAGAAAATATAAACCATTAAAAAGCCCTCACCCATCAGCTTAAGCTTTTGGGTTGAATTGATTTTTTACAAACTTCTTTGGAGGTCCCAACTTTTTGGGTAAACTATTTGCATTCTGCATAGTGATAATGCAAAAGAATATTTTTCTGCCCCATTTAGTTATTTTATGTAGTTTCATGCAATGATTCATCATTCCACTTCTCCTCACTCATCTCAACATAATAACATTGCCAAAAGATAACAACTTCATGTCATTGTGTTTAACCTATAGGGTTTAGGTTGAGAAGGAGGAAAAAAGAGATATGAATATTATTCTCTTATGTATGTTGTTATATGATATGATGTGATATAAAATACAAAGCCTAATCCTTATTTATATTAATACTATACTCCTAATCATAATTAAATAAGGGAACAAATCCTGAAATGTAATGAAACTTGGAAATCACCCCTAAGTGATAATCGAAAGTGCTTTTCTCATTCTCTGATACAATAATGGTATTATAAGATATATCTAGATATCTTATCTCTCCCTTTCAAGCTAAAGGTTACTACGCTTTAAGCTTGTTATAAATAAACACAAAAGTAACTAAAATAATAACACAATGGGTAGAGAGTCTGGGATTATAGATGGGGCCAATTTTCATTTAGAACAATGACAGGGCTAGAGAGTCTGGGATTGAAGACATGGCCATATTGCATTTATGACTAAGGGCTAGATTGCATTTGGGAGAAAGACAGGGCTAGATAGCATCTGGAACATAGATAGGACTGGTGCGAATTATAGCCAACATAAGTTACCTCTAGTATGATTCATTCGTGGTAAATACGTCATCACTAGAATGATTTTCAGAGCTATTACTAATATGATTTTGTGAAGAACCAATTCAACCCAAAAACTTAAGCTATTAAGTGAATATTTCATTAATGATTTTATATATTATATCTCTAACACACCCCTACACGCAAGAGCTCATTGGGCTTAAAACATGGATAATGCACACTCCCATTTTTGGTTTGTTTTGTGCTAATTTTAACTTTTTATTTTTATTAGAAAAAGGGGATAGTTAGGATTGAACCTATGATCATATAGGCCGTGATACTATATAAAGAATCAATTCAGCTCAGAAGCTTAAGATATTAAGTGAAGGTTTCATTAATAGTTATATCTTTAATAGATTCATTGGTGCAGGACCATATAACAAATGCCTTCCTATTTTGCTCCTCAAATCAATATATAAAAGATAGCCATTCACTGGAAAAGAGAGAAAGTTTGTATTAAAGATGGGACAAATTGGAGCATGATGAAACTTGATCTAAAACATGCAGCAAAAAAATGATAGTGGAGGAAGGAGTATAAAAGAGTATGACTGTCTATGGATCTGCAAGAGAGTATAACTCTCTATAGTATCGTTTATCGTGACTATTACTCGGCCTTTGTGATTCACAATTAGTAATCCTATCATTGCTAGTTGGTTAGGTCGTTAGGTGGTTTGAGATTTAGTTATTGTTGTAAATATAGTAGTATAGAGTATTTTAGTGTGAGGGATGAAGTCCCACATCATGTATATATCTTTGTATTTCCTGCGATATGTAGTTGAAACACATGGAATTCGGTACATGCCTCTCGAGTCCTGATATTTAACATGGTATCTAGAGCCTAATGAAAGGAACCCTAATCCGTGCCTTTTTAGTGGGCCCACTATCCATTGAGTAAACTTTTTTTCCGAAAACTGTCACGTCCGTTAGTTTTCGGCCTAGGTCTTTCTCTAGCAATCATCCAAGAGCCTTTGAATAGCAACTTTTCCGGCTTTCACCGATGACTTTTCCAACATTGAATGACGACTTTTCTATGCGTGTCTGTCTCTCCAGTGTGCCCAATGGCTAGATCTAGTCTTTTTATCCCTCTTGGGGTTGTTTTGACACCTATGGCTTCCAGCACCACTGACTTTGTTGCGCACACGGGTAATAGTTTTACTAGTTTGTCTCAAACTCCATCTCTTGGTTATTGGGTTCCTGATTCTGGTGTTTCTGACCACATCTTTGGTAACAAGTCTTTATTCTCTTCTCTTTCTATCTTTGGTTACTTGCCTACAATCACTATGGCTAATGTTTCCTAAATAACTATCTCGTGGGGTTGGAATTGTCCATCTTTTTCCCTCACATTCTATTGATATTATACTTTATGTCCTTGGTTCTCCCTTTAATTTAATATCCATTAGTCGATTAATTCGTTCTCTTGACTGTCTCATCTTTTTTACCAACGAATCTGACAAGACCGGGGTTCTGGGATGGCGATTGGTGTCGGCTATGAGTGTAATGGGTTTTATCTACTTTCCAGCTCTTGTCGTGCTTGTTTTGATATAATATAAATATCCAATTCAACCCAAAAATTTTAGTGTAAATAACCAATTCAACCCAAAAGCTTAAGCTGTTAGGTGAGGCTACATTAATGATTTTATATATCTCTAACACGCCCCCTTGCAAGAGCCCATTGGGCTTGAAAGGTAGATGATGCATCAGGCCCAACCTACCTGTGCTAAGAAATTTCACAACGAAAATGGGGGGGCGGCGAGGATCGAACCCGGGACACCGAGGCTCTTTTACCATATAAAGAACCAATTCAACCCAAAAGCTTAAGCTGTTGGGTGATGATACATTAATGGTTTTATATATCTCTAACATTAAGTTATTAAGTGAAGGCTCCATCAATGATTTTATATTATATTTCTTTAACAATAATATCATAAGTTACCATCATTTATCCTCATCCCATTATGTCTTTATCTTTGCTTTCTTTTTCTTTTTCTTTTTCCTAAAATTGTTTAGGAAGCACTTTCCATTGAGGATGAGGTCAGGCTATGATTGATGAGATGTGTTAGAGAATAATATAAACCATTAAAAAGCCCTCACCCACCAGCTTCAGCTTTTGGGTTGAATTGGTTCTTTACATGGTATCAGAGCCTCGTGTCCCGGGTTCGATCTTTACCGCCCCCCATTTTTTGATTTTGTGGAATTTTCTTAGTACAGATAGGTGGGCCTGTGCATTGTCCACCCTTCAAGCCCAGTGGGCTCTTGTGTGAGGGGGCATGTTAGAGAATAATATAAACCATTAAAAAGCCCTCACTCACCAACTTAATCTTTTGGGTTGAATTGGTTCTTTACAAGATGGATGCCTTGAATTCCAATCATACATGGGCTCTTGTTCCTCTCCCTTTCAGGAAATCTGTAGTTGGTTATCAATGGTTTTTTTTCAAAGTGAGCCTTGATGGATTGATGGAAAGCTCATCTTGTTTCTAAAAGCTATACTTAAATTTTTGGCCTTAGTTATAGAGATACTTTCTGCCCTCTTTGCTTAAATGACATTTGTTCGACTCTTCTTATCTGCTGTTGTTATGCATCACTAGTCTTTATATCAATTGGATATGAAAAATGCCTTTCTTCTGGTGATTGGGAAAAGGAAATTTATATGGAGCAATCACTTGGGTTTCTTGCTCTGGGAGAGCTAAGTCTTGTTTTCCATTTGCGCAAATCTTTATATGGTCTCAAACAATCCTCTTGTGCGTAGTTTGGAAGATTTAGTAAAGTTATATAGCAGTTTGATATGGTTAATAGTGACGTAGATCAATCCATATGCTATTAATGTATATCTCTTTCTCAGTGTATTTATCTTGTCATCGAAGTGGATGTTATTGTTTTTACAGGAAATGTTCATGAGGGCATCAAAGGCCTAAAACAAACACTTGTCACAACATTTCCAAACTGAAGACTTGGTTTGACGTTGGTACTTCCTTGGGATTGAAGTTCCCCTAGTCAAAGAAAGGTAGTACCAATGCTTGACCTAATTAGTAGTATAAATGGGTGATTAGGTAATTATTTTAGTGGGTTACATCTTAAATGTCATAATTTGTTAACTGTTCTATAACACCCCCAAATTTCTAACAATTTTTAAAATAAAGAAATTGCCAAAATTCACATTTTAATATTTTATTTGAGTCTAATAAATGTTGCGGAAGATAATCTAAAACTAATTTGGGAAAATGTTAACGCCGCACCTGTAACAGGGACAAGTGCAAGGCTCTTTATTACATTAATAAATATTACAATAAAATCAGAGACTATGTCTAATACATAAAATTTAGGATTAGCTAAAAATCTCCGAGTCTTTATCCTCACTGCCCACTGCTAGCCCAATCCTTTGGAACCTATTTCACTGAAAGTCTACTCCCCCGAAGGATCATTGCAGCCAAACAAACACAAACACAAAAGTCAGCAAAGCTGGTAATCCTAATCAAAACACAATTTATATAACTCAAATATAGTAATCAAATAAAATATATAACTACATAATAATTGAACAATTATCAACTTTATCATATATATAATATATTCCCATCATAATCACATCAAATATCAACTTCAATATTCATCATATATATTCCCATCATAATCACATGAAATTATCAACTTCAATATTTATTCACATCGAATCAAATATTATTCATAATTTTTATTAAGTTCATTTAGTGCGAAGTGAACCATGGTAGACCCGGAGATCCTGCCAGTCTACCCTGTGACCCGGATATCCTGCCAGTCACATATTAACAATTTGGCCATTATCAAAAGCATCTCTTCCTAGTGTGCACACCTCTTCCCAAAGTTGCTACTAGTATCCCGGATATCCTGCCATATACCATTTTGTGAAGAACGGATAATCTCTTTTCACATCACATAATTATCAGAGGCATAAAACTTAAAAATTTTGTTCATCACTTTAGGAGGTACCATTCCAGAGCTATCCTCCCACTGGTTAATTTATTTCAATTACACACAATCAATTCAATCTTGTAACAGTTCTCATAATTGAAAAATTTTCTCAAGTAGTTTTCATAATTTTCACATCAATATTAGAATCACATTTAATAAATTTAATATAAAACAAAACTATAGTGCCCTAAGTCTCGAGATTACATCAAACAAAAATTCATATAAAGCTAACCCTTGACTCTCTAGGGATTAGGATTACTTGGTGATTTGAGCAGAGAAGCGATTGATAATCAAAGGAAAATAATAAAATAAAAATAAATAAAATAAAATAAAATATTGAAATAAGAAGAGAGAGTAGCAGAGGAGAAGAGGAGAAATACTGAGGATTGGTTAGGGTTAGACTAGGCCTTTATTTATAACTGAAGTTTAGGGCTTAGACATGGGTTTCGTGCAATTATTTCCTTATTCTTCATTGATGTACTTGACTCAGATATTGACTTTATACACTATTTCCTTTTTATTCTTAATTTCTTATGGCTTAGAATAACGTTAACTCATGACTGACTCATTATTGACTCAACACTGACTCATCGTATCTAATCAAATTACTAATCAAATCATCACAAAATGCATAAATCACAATTTATCATCTAATATATATACATATATATATATACATATATATATGTATTATCATTATTATTACTACTAAATTATAAATTATTATTAATAATTTATTGTATTATAAATTACTATTATTTTTATGAGATATTATATGTTCAGTCTCTCTTTTTCCATTATCCCTTTCTAAACCGTATATTTTCAATATGGTATTAGAGCGTTACCATCCACCATGAGAGGCTCTGCTCCTTGTCTTGACGTGCCTATTGAGCAGAATCACAAATGGGAAGTGAAGAAGAGAGTCTAAAGGTTGATAGAGGGCAACATCATAGGTTGGTAGGGAGATTGATATATCTAACTCATACCAGACCTGATTTAGCATATGCGGTCAATGTTGTTAGTCAATTTATGCACGATCGGAGGAAGAGACACTTATAGGTTGTGGATAGAATCTTCCTGTATCTTGAAACTACACTAGGTAGAGGATTTTATTCCGAAAAAGGAAATTAGTCTTTGGAAGTGTACACTGATGCTGATTATTTGGGATTCATTATTGAATAAAGTTTGACATCCGATTATTATATATTCCTTTCTGGGAGTTTATTAACATATAACATGGTGGAGTAGAAAATAGAATGTGGTAGTTCAGTCAAGCATAGATGCAAAATTTTGGGCTGTCTCAAGAGGTTTGTGAACTTCTATGGATGAAATTCATACTATACGACCTCAAAGTAAAATATGAAGGACCGATAAGCCCTTTTGTGTTAACAAATCTATCATTGGTATAGCTCATTATCTAGTTCAGGATGACAAAACATTTATATAGAGATCGACCAGCACTTCATCAAGTAGAAATTGGATAGCGAACTGGTTATCATTCCATATACCCCTTTAGAACTTCAATTAGCTGAAGTGTTAACTAAGGGACTTCCCATCATTCCATATGTCCCTTTAGAACTTCAATTAGCTGAAGTGTTAACTAAGGGACTTCCCATCGAGTGATTTCAAGACCTCGTTAGCAAGTTGGGAAGATAGATATCCAGTCACCAACCTGAGAGAGAATATTGTAAATATAGAAGGAATAATTGAGTAATTATTGTATATTTGATTTTCCCTTCTATTAGACAAATTATGATAGGACAGATTGTAGAAAAGATGTGTAACAGATTACAAGACAATTTTTTTTTTTTTATTTGTTTCCCTTGAATCAATTCTGTATTTAGGAAGTTATTACTCTCATTGGTCTATATATTGTAAACCTCTTTACATGAATAATAAAATAATAATTTTCAGTTTCAGTAACTGAAGGGTATCCCCACCCCCTTTGGGGATGAGACTAGTTTATCCATACCCCTACTATGATTTATTGTTAGTTCCTAATATATCTAATGAGTTTGCTTGACCAGACTCCTTATCACTTCTTTGCTTAAATTAGAATTGTTAGAACACCCTGCATGCTGTGCTGAATGTTGTTTTATATACCTTACCTTTTGTTATACTTGGGACTAATTAATATCTTTTTTATTTTCATCCAGGAACTGTGTCATGAAATGGGTCCCATAGTTTCATTCAACTTGAAAAGGCCAGATGGCTCTTGGTATGGATACCGTGAAGTTGAAAAGCTGGCATCTCTTGCAGGAATTCAGCTAAGGGTATAACTTACGGATCTCTTCATGTTGATATTTTCTTTTAGTAAATTCGTCTAGTCACCCTGGTAAAATAATCGTTTATTTGTACTTTTGCCATGCGTTTGCATTGAAGCTATTAATTGCTGATTATATATCTTTATTTGGCTGTCTGTTTAGACAGGATGCTTCTGCAATCCAGGTGCATGTGCAAAATACCTTGGCTTGTCTCACTTGGATCTTCTTACAAATACCGAGGTATTTCTATTGTGTGCTTTTACATGCTAACAACTGACTATGATTGGTTTGTGTATGTTGTAAGTTTATAACATAAAAAATGATTATCATATTTCTGCATTTAGGCTGGCCATGTTTGTTGGGATGATCATGATATAATTAATGGAAAACCTATTGGAGCTGTAAGAGTATCTTTTGGCTATATGTCATCATATGAAGACGCCAAGGTTTGTATTCTTTAGACCATTTTGCATTTTTCGTCAACTTTTGAACCATTAAAACTCTTTTGGTTCTGGGTTCGTTTTTATTTTATTCATGAGTGACCTATACTTTCTCAATATGGAAAGTATGCAACGGGAGTTAAAACAAGGTATAAGAGACGAAAGTATGCAACGTGAGTTAAAACAAGGTATAAGAGACTATGTTATTGCCGATTGCTAGTTTTGCTTGGATTCTTGCTTGGTGTGTCAATGTTGGGTTAACTGTCTTTCTCAAGATTTTGGTAACCCTTTTAAGAAGTCTAATTTATTTTTTGTTTCTTTTGATTTTCAGAAATTTGTTGATTTTATAGCACGTTCCTTCATGTCACCTCAAAATCACATTGACCGTGGGAATCAATTGAAAGGTCCACCCCTTTTTCGTAAATTAATTTATTCTTCATACTCAATGAATTGAAATTCAGTTTGCTTATAGATTTGCTTATGCAAATAAGGTGCATGTTTTAATGCAGCTACATAGTAGGCTTCCGTAACAATTTTCAGCCTGGGATTCTTACTAGTACATTTGTATGTGGGTTTCTTCTAAGAATGTCTTTGAGGGGTTTCTTTAACTGAGGGAGAGACTCTGCTAGAATAACCATCGGCATAAATGTTCTAGCAAGAAAGTATACATCTTGAATAACAAGGAAAAGATAGGCAAGTAGACATCTTCTACTTTTCGGGAACTTGACTGCGGAAAAGTGACGGGACAAGTCATAGAGGATAGTACCGCTCTGATACCATGTTGAATAATAAGGATAAGAAAGGCAATGTTTAAATCTGCATCTGTCAATAGCACAATGAAGGCGCTATTATATAGTGTCTACAACAGTTGCACTCGATGGCCTTTCAGGTACGTCTTGATGGCCTTGCTATTGAGGATAATTGCTCCCGTCACGATCTAACTTCCGATGTGGTTTTTGCATTAGCTGGAATTAGTTCAGCTAAGACTGTCGGTGATACAGCATTTGAGAGAAGTGTCACCCATGCTCATATGTCACAAGGTAGGGCACCCAATATTAGAGAAGTAGAAGACCAACGAGTAGAAGGGAAATAAGCACCAAGAAAAATACTAAAAAATGCAATGGATTGTACCAAAAAGACTCTAAACAAAGGTCGTTGGATATGTCACGGGAAAATTGTCTACCAGCAACCAGTCACGTATTAGGCGTCTTTATTTTTGCCGTAATGGATGTAGACCAGCCTCAAGTAGTCTTGAAGTGCAGAGAAAATGACCTCATAGCACTGAAACAGAGCAACTATGTTGTGACCTAGCTCCATCGTAGGTTGTCGCTACACCCATCGGTCCTCCTTCCACCGCTGGTTGATCCTGATTGGTTAAACGTAACTGATGACTTGCCGGAGAACCTTGATGTTAGCCAAAACCTGGTTAACTACCACAAACCAGGACATGACCTTGCTGGATTCTTTTCTTTTAGTTTCTTTCTCTCTCTCGCTTTTTTTTTTTTGGGCGGTGGTGGTGGTTGACTCAGGTGAAAAAGAGACCGGAAATCAGGGGTTCATGATACCATGCAAAGTAGGATGAATTTGGGAAGACTCTTTCCGATGTGGGTGCAGGTCTCTATTTTTGCAATTTGATAATTGTTGAAATATATAAAACCATTAATGTAACTGAAGAAAAGAAGAAGTGGAAGAAGTGTTTTATCTGAATAATACTTTCTTTTTCATTGAGAGACCCAATGGGTCCTTTTTATATTAAGTACATCCAACTACCTCAACTACTTTAATAAATATACAATCACCAACTACATCAATAAATATACAACTACCAACTAAATATACAACTACCAACTACATCAATAAATACTATCTAGAATATTCTACATATTCTACACTCCCCCTCAAGTTGGGAGATATATATTGATCATTCCCAACTTGCTGATCAAATTCTCAAAGGTCGGCTTAAGTAATCCTTTGGTGAGGATATCCGCCGTCTGTTCCTTGGTAGGTATATATGTCAAGCATACACTATCGTCTTCTAATTTCTCTTTGATAAAGTGACGATCAACTTCCACATGTTTTGTTCTGTCATGATGAACAGGATTTTGAGCAATGCTGACAGCAGCCTTATTATCACAATATAATCTGATAGGTAGAGAATAAGAGATCTCCAGCTCCTCCAGAAGCCTTCGTAACCAAATTCCTTCACAAATACCATGGGCTAGAGCCCGGAATTCCGCTTTTGCACTGCTTCTTGCAACAACAGTTTGTTTCTTACTTCTCCAGGTCACAAGGTTTCCCCAGACATAAGTACAATATCCTGAAGTAGATCTTCGGTCCATTGCAGAGCCAGCCCAGTCTGCATCTGTATAGATTTCAATCATCCTTTTGTGCCCCTTTTTAAAGAAAATTCCTCGACCAGGGGTATTTTTGAGGTATTTGAGAATTCTATAAACAGCACTAAGGTGTTTTTCCTTAGGAGAATGCATGAATTGGCTAACCATGCTCACAGCAAAAGCAATATCAGGACGAGTGTGAGACAAATAGATTAATTTTCCCACTAGTCTCTGGTACTGCTCCCTATCAACATCTTCCCCGTCCTCAACTCCCATCTTGATATTAGCTTCAATTGGAGTCTCTGTCGGCTTGCACCCAAGCATACCTGTTTCTTGCAACAGGTCTAGAATGTATTTTTTCTGAGTTAAAGAAATTCCTTTCTTACTCCGAGCAATTTCCATGCCAAGGAAATATTTGAGAGATCCAAGATCTTTTAGTTCAAACTGGTCAGCTAAACATTTTTTTAAAGAGGTTATCTCCTCGCTATCATTACCAATGACAATTATGTCATCAACATAAACGATCAGAATAGCAATTCTTCTGTTGTAAATATTTGTTATTTTATTATTATTATTAGTATTTGTTGTATTGGGCCAGCCCATTAGGTTAAGAATTAGGTCAAGTATTAGGGTTTTCATTCTCTATAAATAGAGACCTCTTTGTACAGATTATTTACACAATTCAATAATATTTCAAATACCCTTTTCTTTCAAGTTGGTATCAGAGCTCTCGATCCTGAGGGCTCTGCTTCCGCGCCTACGAAACCTTTTTTATTCTTTTTTACGTCTCTCGCTGCCATCAGCCGCCACCGGAAAAATTTTTCCGGGGACCTCTTGGACTGAGAAGACCATTGCTTCACTGTTCCTCTTTCTTTTTCCTTGTCTATTACACAACAAGAAAAAAAAACGTTCACAGAATCAACGTTCAAAACTTAGAACCACCGTACAGAACCTGTTCATCGCGATTGGACTCTTTTTCCGGCGGATTCTTCACTCCGAACAGCCACAGAAACCATCGCGCTCGCCGGACGACCTTTGCCTGAAAAACCCAGCACCATCGGAGGTCAGACGCGCCTCCACGCGCCGCCAGCTTCACCAGCGCGTGACGGTGGTTCTCGGCCGCGGACCACCACGGTTCTGATCGTCTCTCCAAGCCGGCTCTGGATCTGTGCTCTCCACTTTGATCGGACATCGTTTGGTATTTTTTTCCGAATTTCTTGGCTTCTTGGAGTTTGTTCTTTCACCAATTTCTTGCCTCCGACCAGATCTGACGTTGTTTGGTATTTGTTCCGGCCACTGTGTTACTGTTCCGGTCAGATCTGACGTTGTTTAGTATTTGTTTGTGATTTTTTGGCTTTTTGGTGCTATTCTTTGACAAGTTTTGTGCAGTATGGCCTCTTCTCAAAGGAGTTCCTTTACAAAGTTTTCTGATGGTGCAACTTCTGAACCTAAGAGAGATGATCGATGGTGTTCTTATTGTAAAAGAACAGCTCATATCAAGGATCTATGCTTTCGCCTCCATGGAAAGCAAACTGTCTTAGAAAAGATGAATAGGATGCATGGTCAACAGCATTTTACTTCCTCGAAAATAAATTCTGCATTTCGTCCAGATGAGTTGGAACGGCTCCGAACCCTCCTTGATTCTTTAAGTAAGCCATCTGATACTAGTACTTTGACTATGACTGGTATGAGCTCCAAAACTTATTCTTTCATTTCTTCATGTAATGATTTTAAACATTCTTGGGTTGTTGATTCTGGTGCTACTGATCATATGGCTTGTTGTGCTGACTCCTTTACTTCTTATCATCCTACCATTGGAACTCATACAATAGCCGTAGCTGATGGCTCTCATACATCAGTTGCGGGTTCTGGTGACATAAACTTACAGCAGTCCTTACATCTTAAGGATGTTCTTCATGTTCCTAAACTCTCCACGAATCTTCTTTCGATTCATAAAATTACAAAAGATTTGAATTGTACTGTAACCTTCTATCCTACCCATTGTGTTTTTCAGGATCTCGCCACGGGGAAGACGATTGGTAGTGCTAAAGAGCATGGTGGGTTGTACTATCTGGTGTCACAATCTCCTGCAAATAAAGTAACAGATCACATCTTGATGTCTCATGGTCAATCAACTGCTGATTCTTTGATTTGGCTTCATCATAAGCGCTTAGGTCATCCTCCATTTAGTTTACTCAAATCTTTATTTCCGTCATTGTTTTTGTCTAAGTCTGTTGAGTCTTTTCATTGTGATGTTTGTGAATTTGCTAAGCATCATCGTGTGTCTTTTCCTTCTAGTATTACTAAGAGTGTTGAACCTTTTGATCTTATTCATTCTGATGTTTGGGGTCCCTCTAAAGTCCCTCATGCTTCTGGAAATAGATGGTTTGTTTCTTTTATTGATGATTGCACTCGTGTAACTTGGGTGTACTTAATGCATGAAAAGTCTGAGGTACCACAACTGTTCTTTCAATTTTATAAAATGGTTGAGACCCAGTTTGGTAAAAAAATCAAGAGACTAAGAACAGATAATGGTACTGAATATGTTAATCACAGTTTTTCCCAATTTATAAGAAATAACGGTATGATTCATGAACTTACTTGTGTTGACACCCCCCAACAGAATGGGGTTGCTGAAAGAAAAAATCGCCACCTTCTTGAAGTGGCTCGTGCATTAATGTTTCAGACACATGTACCCAAATACTATTGGGGAGATGCTATTCTTACTGCAGCTTTCTTGATCAACCGTTTACCCACTCGTGTACTTGACCATGTAAGTCCTATTCACTTTATGACTTCTTTTTTCCCTTCTATTCCAATTATGAGTCTTCCTCCACGTGTGTTTGGGTGTGTTGCTTTTGTTCATGTTCATAAACATCATCGCGGTAAGTTGGACCCTAGGGCTATTAAATGTGTTTTTCTTGGTTATGCTCCTGATAAGAAGGGCTACAAGTGCTATCACCCTAGTAGTAGGAAATTTTTTGTTTCTATGGATGTTACATTTCAGGAATCTGAGTCTTTTTTCCAAGGTCCTCATCTTCAGGGGGAGAATCCTTCACCAGAAATCTCATCACCTCCCTTCTTTGAGTTTGAATCTTCAGTGTCTACTCCTTTACCTGTGTCAGTGTATCCTCCTCTTAGTCCTGTTCCTCCTGTGTCTGTTCTTCCTGTGTCTGATCCTCCTGTGAGTAATCCTCCTGTGACTGATTCTCCTGTGATTGATACATCAAGTACACCAGAGATACGGAAGATTATGACACCTGAGTTGGTATATCAAAGAAGGAAACAACCCACATTGCCTCAGCAGCAACCTCAATCGTCTGAACCACTGGTAAGTCCTGAATCTCATATTTCTAATCATGATGTTAATACTTCTGATGCCTTACCCATTACTACTGATTCTGATGATTTACCCATTGCTCTTAGAAAAGGGAAAAGAGCTTGTGCCAAGAAATCTTGTCCCTCCTGTCCCTCTTGTACTCAATATCCTATTTCCCATTTTGTTTCCTCTACTAATCTTTCTGTGCAGCACAAAAGCTTTGTTTCAGCACTAGACTCTATTGCAATCCCAAAATCAGTACATGAAGCCTTGAAAGATGGGAATTGGGCTCAAGCCATGCAAGAGGAAATGAATGCGTTGGAGAAAAATAAAACATGAGAGGTTATTGATAGACCTAATGGAAAGAAAGCAGTAGGGTGCAGATGGGTTTATGCCCTGAAATATAATTCTGATGGAACTCTTGAGAGATACAAGGCTCGATTAGTTGCCAAAGGTTATACTCAAACCTATGGCATTGATTATGAAGAAACATTTGCTCCAGTTGCAAAGATGAATACGGTGAGAGTCTTGTTATCCCTTGTTGCCCATTACAATTGGGATATAAATCAATTTAATGTGAAAAATGCTTTCCTCAATGGTGAGTTAGAAGAAGAAGTCTACATGGAAATCACGCCTGGTTTTGATTCTGTGAAGGGAGAAAATAAAGTTTGTAGATTAAAAAAGGCCTTGTATGGATTGAAGCAGTCACCTCGTGCCTGGTTTGGAAGGTTTACTAAGGTTATGATGACCTTAGGATACAGACAGAGTCAAGGAGATCACACTCTTTTCTTCAAGCACTCCCATAATGGGAAGCTTACTGTGCTCCTTGTATATGTTGATGATATTATTATCACAGGTGATGATTTTGTAGAAAAACAGATTCTGCAAACACGGCTTGCCTCTGAGTTTGAAGTCAAAGACCTTGGGAAACTGAGATATTTCCTAGGGATAGAAGTAGCTCATTCAAGGAAAGGAATTTTTATTAGCCAGAGGAAATATGTTCTTGATCTTCTCAAAGAAGCAGGAAAGCTCGGGTGTAAACCCTCTAATACTCCTATTGAGCAGAATCACAAGATAGGCTATGAAGAAGAGAGTCCTCCAGTTGATAAAGGACAATATCAACGGCTAGTTGGGAAATTGATATATCTGGCTCATACTAGACCAGATCTAGCTTATGCTGTTAGTGTTGTCAGTCAGTTTATGCACGATCCAAAAGAGAAACACATGCAAGCAGTAGAGAGAATTCTGCAGTATCTTAAAGCTACTCCTGGTAAAGGATTGTTATTCCGACGTGACGGCAATCTCTCTTTAGAAGTTTACACTGATGCTGATTATGCTGGATCCGTGACTGACCGTCGTTCTACCACTGGTTACTGTTTCTTTGCGGTAACTTGGTGACATGGAGAAGTAAGAAACAAGATGTGGTCGCCAGATCAAGTGCAGAAGCTGAATTTCGAGCTATGGCTCAAGGCATTTGTGAGTTACTGTGGCTGAAAATTATACTTGATGATCTCAAAATAAAATGTGAGGGACCTATGAAGCTGCTATGTGACAATAAGTCCGCTATTTGTATAGCTCATAATCCGGTTCAACATGATCGGACTAAACATATTGAGGTCGACCGCCATTTCATCAAAGAGAAACTTGATAGCGGGTTGATTATCACTCCATACATTCCCACTGGGCGTCAATTAGCTGATCTATTGACAAAGGGACTTCCTTCAGACAGTTTTGAAGAACTTACTAGCAAGCTGGGAATGATAAATATCTATTCCTCAGCTTGAGGGGGAGTGTTGTAAATATTTGTTATTTTATTATTATTATTAGTATTTGTTGTATTGGGCCAAGCCCATTAGGTTAAGAATTAGGTCAAGTATTAGGGTTTTCATTCTCTATAAATAGAGACCTCTTTGTACAGATTATTTACACAATTCAATAATATTTCAAATACCCTTTTCTTTCAAGTTCTTCCTTTGTCGAAGTGTTTAAAAAATAAAGTGTGATCAGTCTGAGCTTGGGTGAACCCTCTTCCCTTAACAGCTTGAGTAAATTTCCCAAACCAGTCTCTGGGAGATTGTTTAAGTCCATAGAGAGACTTCTGCAACTTGCACACAGAACCATCCCCTTTTTCAAAACCAGGAGGTGGATCCATGTAAACTTCCTCATGGAGACCACCATTCAAGAAGGCATTCTTAACATCTAACTGTTGCAATGGCCAATCAAGGTTGGCGGCAAGAGATAGCAGAATGCGGATAGTGTTAAGTTTGGCAACAGGAGCAAATGTCTCCTGATAATCTATCTCATGAGTCTGAGTAAATCCCTTAGCAACTAATCTGGCCTTATACCTATTGATGCTATTGTCTGCATTGAATTTTATTGTGAACACCCACTTGCAACCAACAGTTTTCTTTCCTTTAGATAATGTCACAAACTCCCATGTTCCATTTTTTGTAAGTGCATCCATTTCTTCTAATACTGCATTCCTCCATTTTGGGTCATCAAGTGTTTCTTGGATATTTTTGGGTATCCTGGTACTATCTAACATAGTGTTGAAAGCACGAAAACCTGGAGACAACTTTTCATATGAGATATAATGGGAAATAGGATGAGCAGTGCAAGATCTAGTACCTTTCCGAAGAGCAATAGGCATATCAACGTTGGTTGTACTAGTACATTCAAGTGGGTTGCTGGAACAAGGACTCGAGTCAGGATCCTGGCAGTCTAGAGTATCTTCATGTGTTTTGCGCCTGCTGTAAAATTTCCCCCATTTACCAGGAGGATCACAAGGAGGATCATTAGATTCAGGTATAGTTGCTCCCCCTGTTTCCTTCTCAATAACTCCACCTGTTTCCAAAGGCCAAGGTAAGACAGCAACATCATTTGGTTTCCCAGGCTTATCTTCATCCATACCAATACCAATAGACTCCCCCTGAAGAGAAGTCGGGGAAAAAAAGGATTGTGTCTCATAAAAGGTAATATCCATGGAAACAAAAACCTTACGGAGAGAAGGTGAGTAACACTTATAACCTTTTTGATTAGGGGAATATCCTATGAAGACACATCTGATGGATTTAGGGTCAAGTTTGGACCCTTGATGTGGAGGAATATGCACAAAAATCACACAGCCAAATATTTTGGGAGGAAGAGAAGAAAGAGCACTGAAAAAGGGAAAAGATTTAGTAAGACAGGATAAAGGAGAATGAAAATTTAGTACCCGAGAAGGCATCCGATTAATGAGATAACAGGCTGTCAAGACGGCTTCCCCCCACAGATATTTAGGGACATGCATCGTGAATAAAAGAGCTCGAGCAACTTCAATTAGATGTCTATTTTTCCTTTCAGCCACCCCATTTTGTTGAGGGGTGTTAGGACAAGAACTTTGATGAATAATTCCATGCTGGTTTAGGTAATCTCCAAGAACTGAATTAAAATATTCAGTACCATTGTCTGTTCGCTGAATTTTGATAGAAGTCTGAAATTGAGTTTGAATCATTGCATGAAAGTTTTTAAAAGTGGATGCTGCCTCAGACTTATCTTTTAAGAGATATACCCAACATACCCTAGAATGATCATCAATGAAAGGAATAAACCAACGAGCACCCGAGACATTTTTTCCACGAGCAGGTCCCCAAATATCACTATGAATCAATGTAAAGGGAGAAGATTCATGATATTTCTTAGGAGAATAAGTGACACGAGAGTGCTTTGCAAGCTGACAAATATCACAAAGAAGGGAACTTGGCTTTTTATTGATAAATAAGTTCGGCAATAACTTCTGGAGATAAACAAAATTTGGGTGTCCCAACCTACGATGCCATAACAAAACATCATTACAGTCATCTGATAAACATAGAGAGTGGTTCGAAAAAATCTTCTTTTCACAATGAACATCTGTAAAATAGTATAGCCCTTCTTCCTCTCTAGCACTGCCAATCATCATCCCCGAGTCCTGTTCTTGAAAGATACAAGCATTTGCAGAGAACTTAGCAACACAATGCAACTCAGCAGTAAGTTTGCTAATAGAGATGAGATTACAAGTAAGAGAGGGAACATGAAGTACTGAGTTCAAAATAATATACTCAGAAAGTTTAATGGATCCCTTTCCCGCAATAGTGGAGAAATTCCCATCAGTTGTTCTTATTCGTGACGGGTGATAGTAAGGGGTATCGGAGAAAAATAAGGTTGCATTACCTGTCATGTGATCAGAGGCCCCTGAATCAAGGATCCAACGTTTACTACATTCAACATGGAATGCCATACCTTTTTGAGCAACATGACTAGTTGCCTCAGCAGGTTGAGACTTCAATTTTTGAAAAGACGAATTTTCAAAATTTTCAACGTCCATGGTTTTCTAACAACAGGTACCCAGAAAAAAGTTCCTCCAAATACGATTTTGACCCTTAAAACAGGAAGAGGGTTGCTCGCAAAAATCAATGAATGAGAGCAATCTTGGCTACAGTGAAACAGTAATGAACAGTACTGCTACAGTAATGAACAGTACTGCTACGGGTCTTCTGTGGGCTGGCTCAAAATCTTGTTCTGAACCTAATGGTGGCCTTGGTTTCTTGGTTGGAAGTTTCTAGGTAAGGATTTTGGCTTGGGCAGTGGCTAAAACGAAAAAAAGGGAATGGGAAAATGACTTAAAAATAAATCAGAACGGGGAAGAGACTGGAATATAACCAGCTCTTGATACCATGAAGAAAAGAAGAAGTGGAAGAAGTGTTTTATCTGAATAATACTTTCTTTTTCATTGAGAGACCCAATGGGTCCTTTTTATATTGAGTACATCCAACTACCTCAACTACTTTAATAAATATACAACCACCAACTACATCAATAAATATACAACTACCAACTAAATATACAACTACCAACTACATCAATAAATACTATCTAGAATATTCTATATATTCTACAGTAACCTTACCCAATAGCTTAAGCTTTTGGGTTGAATTGGTTCTTTAAATGGTATCAGAGCCTCGTGTCCCGGGTTCGATCCTCACCGCCCCCCACTTTCTCTTGTGGAATTTCTTAACACAGGTAGGTGGGCCTGTGCATTTTCCACCCTTCAAGCTCAATGGGCTCTCGTGTGAGGGGGCGTGTTGAAATATATAAAACCATTAATGTAACCTTACCCAATAGCTTAAACTTTTGGGTTGAATTGGTTCTTAACAATAATTAAACTAGTAGTACAAGACATGATAGTATAGTACTAATACGTGGTACATTAAACCTAGACATAATATACTTAATTCTCAACAAGGATATGGGGTAAATATCACATAATATTCATAAGTACTCTTGCCTTAAACCTTTTTTGTGGTAAAATTTGAGATCATATCATACCATGAGTCACATAGTTTAGGTATCTTTGATCTATTATACAAAATTACAAAGGGATGGAGAATTAGAGGAAGGTGTAAGTCATAGGATTGAAGCAGGGTGGATGAAATGGAGGAACGCTTCAAGTTTTTGTGAAAGAAAGGTGCCTCTTAAGCTAAAAGGAAGCTTTACCACATGGCCATGAGACGGGTGATGCTTTATGGTGTTGAATGTTGGGCAATAAAGGAAAAATTAGAGCATAAGATAAGCGTTGTAGAGTGGAGAATGTTGTGTTGAATGGGTGGTCATATGAGAAAAAATAAGATTGTAGAATTGTGCCTAAAATGGTTTGGACTTGTGAGAAGAAGACCAATAGAAAGAAGATATAATTAGTGGAGGATAACCTAATAATTGGAGGTAGTGGTGTTGAGTTATTCAAGTGTGATGAGTCCCATATCGGTTGGTAATGGGTTAAGTGAAGTGGATATAAGTGGAGGGACCCATGAATTTAATACCTTAAGGTTTTGGGTTGAGATGTGGTATCGGACCAACTTGGTATGGTGGTCTAGTTTAGTCCATTGGTGGTGATCCCTCACCCCGGGCTCCTCCCTGGACACGGCTGATAGTGGTATCAGAGCTGGATTGGGCTCGGGCTAGTCAGGTGTTTGGCTTGGAGGTGGGTTGAGTACTTTGGGCCTAGGTACTCGGTTGAGGGGGAGCAAACCAATATTGAGTTTCACACTTGAGGGGGAGATTGTTGGGTTATTCAAGTGTGATGAGTCTCACATTGGTTGATAATGGGCTAAGTAAAATGGATATAAGTGAAGAGACCCATGAACCCAATGCCTTAAGGTTTTGGGTGGAGATATGGTGTCGGACCCATTTGATATGGTAGTCTAACGTAGTCCATTGGTGGTGAATGGTGATCCCTCGCCACGGGCTCCTCCCTGGACCCGTCTGACAAGCGGTCGACCAAGAAAGAGTCTAGTTGAAAACATTAAAAGGATCTAGTTTATAGTCAAATGGTCTCTCTATAGAATTGGTTATGGATCGAACCCAATAACGTGTTTTGATTCATGTAGCCAACCCCATCTAGTGGGAAAAGGCTTTGGTTGTTGTACAAGAAAAGTTTGAGTTTGCATACCTTCCTAAACTCCCCCTGGTCAATGCATCTTTATGTTTTCTCTTCCAAAAGCCTTCCTTAATTTGCCTCTAGATAAAGAGATCTTAGAGGGGAAGGGGACAATAACCTTCCATACAGATTTTCAATACATAGAGCTATAGATTTAGTTCGAAATTTTATTTGTTTCTTCAAATCATCAATTGACACCTCAACTATTGCACTGCGGTTGTCACAAAAATTATCCTGGATTAAGTACCCATTAAAAAATCTTTAGTTAAAAGGTATCTAGCAGGTATTATTTTCACTGTTGGGTCTTATTGAAAACATAGTATAATTCTCTGTTTTCATTTGTTAAGATGGACATTTACCCATTTAATTATCTGCAGGCCTTGAGCAGGGTTTTCTGGATTCTGGTTATTATCTGAAATCAATTACAGTATATCCAATAAAATCCTGTGGAGGTTTCAGTGCTAGAAGTTGGCCTCTAAGCAACAATGGTAATCATTTACTTTCCACTGATTTTTTATTATTATTATTTTTTTTAAGTTGAAGTATTATATATAATTATTGCCAATTTCTGTAATAAGAAAGGAAGAGTGAGAACAACAATAACTATCGGAGCAAAACTTTTGCTGAGCTAATATAGATGGTGTTGTCCTGTTTATACTTTCTAATGAAGATAGTACTTGAATGAAAAAAGATTGAATATTATTTATGAATTGATCACTTTACATGGTTTCATTATAATAAATTGACTTACCTAAAATAATGCCTAATTTATTGTAACTAATAATCTTTCCAAAAAACAGAATAATTTACAATAATTACATGAAATATCATGTTTAGTGGATACACTACCCTCCCTCAAGTTGGTGAACGGATATTTATCATTTCTAGCGTGGCAGTAAGATCTTGAAACCTAGATCTTGAAACCTCTCAGGCGGATAGTCCCTAAGTTAATGCATCTACCAAGTTATATCCGTGAACTGTGGTTATTAGTTCTCTATCCTACTTCTCCTTGATGAAGTGCGAGTGTATCTCAACATGTTTTCTCCTATCATCATGGTAAATCAGATTATGTGCAATGCTAATGGTCGATTTGTTGTCATATAATAGTTTCATAGGAGTTTTATACTTTTTTCGAAGGTCATCTAATATAATTTTCACCTATAATAATTCATAAACTCCTTGCGCCATAATTCAAAATGCGACCCCTGGACTTGGGTGGGCAACCATGTTGGTTTCTAACTCCTCCATGTTGTTAGGTTTCCACCTAGAAACATACAATAACCAAATGTTAACATTATGTCAATGACTATTCTTGCATAATCTGTATGTGTACACTTTCATGAATAGATTTTCGCCTTTTCTAAAGAGTATTCCTCTTCCATGTGTGCTTTTAAGTTACTAAAATTCAGTGTATAAATAGTCACTAACAATACTAACAAAAATATGCTGAATCTTGTCTGGTATGTGCTAGATATGTCAACTTCCCTACTGTAAAGAACCACTTCAACCCAAAAGCTTAAGCTTGTGGGTGAGGGCTTTTTAATGGTTTGTACTATTCTCTAACACGCCCCCTTACACGAGAGCCCACTGGGCTTGAAGGGTGGATAATGCACAGACCCACCTACCTGTGTTAAGAAAATTCCACAAGAGAAAGTGGGGGGCGGTGAGGATCGAACCCGGGACACGAGGCTCTGATACCATGTAAAGAACCACTTCAACCCAAAAACTTAAGCTTGTGGGTGAGGGCTTTTTAATGGTTTATACTATTCTCTAACACCTACTACCTATATATATCGGTCTCTTTCAATCTTGGGACTCATCATTTTCCCATTGTGACTTTGCTCAGCAGGAATACTTGTAGCCTTACACTCGAGCTTTCTGGTCTCTTTGCGAAGATCAAGGATATCTTTCCTTTGAGAAATAAAAATACCTTTCTGGTCTCTTTGTGAAGATCAAGGATATGTTTCCTTTGAGAAATAAAAATACCTTGCTTGGTATAGGCAACTTCAATTCCTAGAAAGTACTTTAGTTCCAAATATTTCATTTAAACTCAGCTGCTAATTTTTTGTTTAGGAGTTGTATTTCATCTGGTCATCACCAAATATAATCATGTCGTAAACATATATAAATAGGACAATAAGTTTACTTTCTTGTGAATGTTTAAAGAAGTAGTGTGTATGATCACTTTGACTTTGTCTATATCCTTGGGACATCATTGTCTTTGTGATCTTCCCAACTGAGCACAGGTGGACTGCTTCAACCCGTATAAAGCATTTTTTAACTTGCATACCTTATTTTTTCGATCAATGCAATCATTTTCGGAGGAATCTCTATATAAACTTCTTTCTCAAAGTATGCACGAGGAAAGATATTTTTAACATCAAATTGGTATAATTCACACCCAAAGTGAGCAACAAGGGAAAATATGATTCTCATAGTGTTCATATTTGCTATTAGAGCTAATGTCTCCTCATTATATTCCATGAGTTTAAGTTTATCCTTTTGCAACTAACCTTGCTTTATACCAATCTAATGTTCTCTCGAATAGATATATCAAGGTTTATCCATTTTCACCCCACTGGTCTTTTGTCTCTTAGTCTGTCAACAATTTCCCTTATTCCATTCTTCTCCATAACACACACCTCTTCATGCATGGCTTGAAAGTAGTTCTTATCCTTTAATGCTTCTTGTAATGATGTTGGGATTTGATAGAATTTTTGGTGTTGTAAGGAATATTTTAAAAGAGACACATTGAGAAAGAAGATACTTTGTACAAGACCTTTTCTATTTTCTCAATGTAATCAATAAGTCGTTTGGGTTAGGGTTACAGTTATTCAAAGGATTGTTTATAGTATTAGATTCAGAAACATGAGAACTAGTATCTTCAATGCTTGTCGTAGGTTTGGACGTTTGAAGTTGTTGTTAGGCTAGTTTGGGTGTCTTTCTCCTTTTGTACAAACGATTTTGGTGTTTTGGCCTTGGCCTTAGCTGGTTCAGGTGAGGTACAGGAAGGAGGTGCTAATTCTTGGGCATCAAAAGACAAGGGAAAGAGGAGTGAGGATAGGAGTACTTAGGAGAGAAGTTCTGCTTCCAAAATATTATTCTCCTTTTGATGTTAAGGACAAACAAGGGCTTGTTTTCATGCAACATAATATCCATGGGAACAAAGAAACGACGACTTGAAGGGTGATAGTATTTGTACCCACTCTTGTTAGGATTATAACCCAAAAAAATACATTTGACAATATATGGATCAAGTTTGTTGGGATTTTAACGATGTATATGAACAAATTTTAGAATTATTTATTTGATTATTATTTGTATTAGTCAGATTACTCTAGAATAGCCTATTAGGTCTTTTAGCCTCTTTAAATCGAGAATTATTGTATAGTTATACATGCAATTCAATTTGAAGTTAAAGATCTTGGAAAACTGAGATATTTTCTTGGGATACAAGCAAAGTTAAAGAGATCATACACTTTTTTTTAAACATTCTCAAGAAGGTAAGATCACTGTCCTTCTAGATTATGTTGATGACATTATTATAACAGGGGATGATATATGTGAGAAATGTGCTCTATAAGAAAGACTGACTGCTGAATTTGAAGTTAAATATCTTGAAAAACTGAGATATTTTCTTGAGATAGAAGTTGTTCATTCAAAGCAAGAGATCTTTATTTTTCAACGGAATATGCTCTTGATCTCCTTATGCTCTTGATCTCCTTAAAGAAGCAGGAAAACTTGGGTGTAAACCTTCCAGTACTCCGATTGAGTAGAATCACAAACTGGGAAGTGAAAATGAGAGCCCTTTAGTTGACAAAGGACAATATCAACAAATAGTGGGAAGACTGATATATCTAGCTAATACTAGACCTTATCTAGCTTATGCAGTTAGTATTGTTAGTCAATTCATGCATGATCCGAGGGAAAAACACCTGCGAGCTGTGGATATGATTCTCCAATATCTGAAAGGCACACCAGGTAGAGGACTATTATTCCAAAGAGGAGGAAACCTATCCTTAGAAGTTTATACTGACGTTGATTATGTTGGATCTGTGACTGACCAACGGTCTACTTCGGGCTATTGCATATTTCTCTGTGGAAATCTAGTAACATGGAGAAGTAAAAAACAAAATGTGGTTGCTAGATTAAGTGTAGAAACAGAATTTCGGGCCTTGGTTCAAGGTATCTGTGAATTATTATGGCTCAAAATTATTCTCAATGGTCTCAAGGTGAGATATGAAGTATCTATGAAGTTACTCACAAATCAGCTATTATATAGCCCTCCAGTCCAACACGGTCGAACCAAACATATTGAGATTGACCGCCACTTCATTAAAGAGAAACTAGACTCTGGACCGATCACTACTCCATATATTCCGTTTGGTCGTCATTTGGCTGATGTCTTGACTAAGGGTCTTCCTAATGATAGGTTTCAAAAACTTACTAACGAGCTGGGAATGATAAATATTCATTCCTCAGCTTGAGGGGGAGTGTTGTAAATATTAGAATTATTTATTTGATTATTATTTGTATTAGTTAGATTACTCCAAAATACTCTAGAAGCTTATTTGGGCTTAGCCCATTCAGTCTTTTAGCCTCTTTAAATAGAAAATTCTTGTACATTTATACATACAATTTAATACTATACAAATCCTTTTTTCCAATTAAATGCAATACAACCAAAAAGACAAGAGATTCTAGACTCTTCATAATAAAAAGAAAAGGAAAGAAAGATATCATGAGATGAACAAGGCTTGCACCACCAAGTACATGAGAAGGTAATTGATTTATCCAATAAGTAGCAGTTAATAATGCTTTCCCCCAATATAAGCTAGGAACAAACATTTTTAATAGCAATGCTTTGGTAATGTGATTTTTTTTAAGCAACGCCATTTTGTCGGAGAGTATTAGCATGTGAATTCATGAACAATACCATGTTTAAGAAATTGAGAGAGATTTTGATTAACATACTATTGAGCATTATTCGAATGCAAATGTTTCATGGACTTTCCAAAATGTGTATGAACCATACTATTAGAATAGGAAATATTAGATATATAGATTTGGTTTAGATTTGTATAGATTACTTTCCTATCTGTAAATATTCTTTTCCTATTTAGTTTTGGATTAGGTCTGAGCTTTTCTCTTAAGCCCATTAGGGTCTCTCTATATATTGTAACTCTTTGTATTAGCATAATATACAACATATTATTTGATAATCAAGTTGGTACCAAAGCTCTTTTGTTCTGGGGAACAGACCCTCGCTTTCGCTTAAAACTTTGTTTTCGCTTTAAAACCTAAGCCCGCTACTTAGGAGTCCTCTTTTCCTTGTCGTGTGTCCTTCTGGCAAGCCATCTAGGGCTTTAAGCTCCTTTAGAGTGATTTCCGAACGCGTCAGCACCTCCGACCGGAACCACCATCCGTCACTGTTCCGGCTGCTGGAGAAGTTTTCCGGCGAGTTTTCGAACCAAACCACTTGCGATCAAGTCCTTATCCTCCCGGCGACCAATTCTGTGGAGGTCCGACCGCCGTCGCAGCCGTCACGCGCCGCCCATCTTCTCTGCGCGTGGTGCTCACGCGCCACCTTCAACCAGCGCGTGTGCACTGTTCCGGTGGAATTTCCGGCCGTTCCTGGACAGAAAAGCTCGTCTTCTCCTCCTCCTTCCAGATCTGTGGTTGGTACTTTGTGGGTCTCACTTTTTGTGCGAGCCTCTTCTTGATTTGCGATCAGGTTAGTTTCTATTCACTTGGTTGTATACCCTTGTGATTTATTATAATGGCAGCATCTTCTCCTGCTCACTAGGAGATCAATTCTCCCTCTCGTAAAGTTTCCCTAATATCTTCTCCACCAATGTTGGGCCCATTACCTCGTCAAAGCTGAAGGGTTCTGTTAATTACAAGAATTGGGCCATCTCTGTTCGAGTTTTGTTCTTTGGACAAGGACATGGGAACCATCTCAACTAAATCTACTGATATTCCTAAGGAAGAAAAATCTGATTGGGAAAGGATTGACAACCAGCTTCTGAGTATCCTTTGACAGTCTATTGATCCAGTTGTCTTGGATATTTTCTATTCTTTTCAAACATGCAATGAAGTGTGGGAGGAAGCAAAACATCTCTACACTAATGATGTTCAGCAGCTCTATTCTATCATGTCTCAATTTATGGATCTGCGCAAATCATCTCACACTCAGATAGAGACATATGTTGGCAAAAGTCGATCTCTGATGCAGGCATATTTGGACATGTTGCCCTATCCTAATGATGCTTTTGCATATCGGAAACAGGTGGAACGTCTCTTTATGGTTGCCACACTTTCTGGTCTTCCTGAAGAATATGATAATGTCCGGGATACTATTTTGACCAGTGGGGATCCTGATCTATCAATGACGTATCAGCGTCTTCTGAACCTTAATAAAAAATCTGCTCCTGCATTATCTTCTGTTGTTGATTCCACTGCTCTAGTTTCCCATACTGACTTTTGCGAGAACTTTGGAGGTTATCGTGGCCGTGGTGGAGGCCAGGGCAGGAGGACGTGGTCAGCGACCTCATTGTCATTATGGTAGCAACTTGGTCATTATAAGGAACGTTGCTACACAAAGTATCCTCACCTGCGACCCTCTCATGCTGCTAATATAGCTGAATCGGATACTGCTTCAACTGGTAGAGTCTCTCTCTCCTCTGAAGACTATGCAGCACTCCAGACTCTTCTCAGGAAGGCCTCTCCTCAGTCTCAGCCCTTTGCTTCAGAAACTGGTAATCTCGTTGCTTGTGTTTCTCATTATGCATCACTTGGTCCTTGGATATTTGACTCAGGTGCTACTGATCACCTTTGTGGTAATAAGGAACTCTTTTCATCCATTACATATTCTGATAATTTATCCTCTTTTACTCTTGTTGATGGCACTAAAGCCCCTATTCGTGGGATTGGACAAATCTATCCAACCTCCTCATTGACCTTGACATCTGTCTATGACATTCCTGACATCCCTTATAGCTTAATCTCTGTTAGTAAATTGATCAACTCTCTTAATTGTATTGTTACCTTCTCAAACCATTATGATTTTGTGCAGGATCAGGTACGGGGAAGACGATTGGAGTGGGCCGTGAGCCACGAGGTCTGTTCTACTTGGTTGTGCCGAATCCTTCAGTTGCTTGTTCTCTCACAGAATCTCCACAACTCATCCACAGTCGCCTCGGTCATCCTAGTCTTTCAAAATTGCAGAAGATGGTTCCTTTTTTATCCGGTCTTCAGACTTTAGATTGTCGGTCATGTCAGCAAGGGAAGCACATACGCTCCTCCTTTGCCAATCGAGTCAATAAACGAGATGATGCTCTTTTTTCAATTATTCATTCAGATATTTGGGGTCTAAGTCGTAGTCTGTCTGTTTTAGAGTTTCGGTATTTTGTTACCTTTATTGATGAATTTTCACGTTGTACTTGGATTTATTTAATGGAAAATAGTTTTGAGTTATTTTCTATTTATCAAAAAATTTCTGCTGAAATTCATACTCAATTTGGTGCTTCTATTCGTATTTTACGTAGTGATAATGCTAAGGAATATGTTTCTATTGACTTTTCTAATTTCTTAGCCACACATGGTACTTTACACCAAACTACTTATCCTCACACTCTACAACAAAATGGAGTAGCTGAAAGTAAAAATAGACATCTCATTGAAACTGCACGGATTCTTCTTATTCACCTCTTCACTTCTGGGCCGATGCAGTCCTTGCCTCTTGTTTTCTCATCAACCGTATGCCTTCATCTGTGCTTAATAATGACATTCCCTATAATTTGTTGCTTCCAGATGTTCCTCTCTATCCTCTATCCTCACATGTCTTTGGTTGTACCTGTTTTCTTCATGATCTCACTTCTGGGAAGGACAAGTTAACATCCAAAGCCTTTAAGTGTATTTTTCTTGGTTATTCTCGTCTTCAAAAGGGTTATCGTTGTTATTCTCCTGGTCTTAAGCGTTACTTTGTTTCTGCTGATGTCACTTTTCTTGATCAACAACCCTTTAATTCTATCTCATCTCAATTGTCACAGGTTGATAATGTTCTTCTTGTTCTTTTTCTTGAATTGTCTTTGTCAGCTGCAGGTAACTCTATTCCAGATGAGCAACCTATTGCTTCCATACCTGAGGACCGTCCATTTCTCACCTATCAGCGTCGTAAAACTGTGCCTCCCATCGACTCGACTCTGGCTGACTCATCGCCCCCTCTTGTTGATTCTTTCCCTCCGGCTCCTTCTCCAGAGGCTCTTCCCATTGCTCAAAGAAAAGCTACTCCTAACCCTTATCCTCTTTATACCTTCTTGAGCTATGACCGTCTTTCTCCTCCTCATTTCACCTTTGTTTCTAGTCTTTCTTCTGTTTCTATTCCTCAGAACACAAGTGAAGCACTTTCCCATCCAGGGTGGCGCCAAGCGATGCATGATGAGATGTCTGCACTTCATTCCAATAGCACTTGGGACTTTGTTTCTGCTCCTCCAGAGAAGTCTATAGTTGGTTGTCGCTGGGTTTTTACTGTGAAAGTTGGACCTGATGGCCATGTTGATCGTCTCAAGGCACGCTTAGTTGCAAAGGGTTTTACTCAAATTTTCGGCCTTGATTATAGTGACACATTCTCTCTGGTCGCTAAGATGGCGTCGGTTCAACTGTTCCTTGTTCTTGCTGTTGTTCGTCACTGGCCACTCCTTCAACTTGACATCAAAAACGCTTTTCTTCATGGTGATTTACAAGAAGAAGTTTACATGGAGCAACCACCTGGCTTTGTTGCTCAGGGGGAGTCTGGGAAGGTGTGTCGACTTCGTAAATCCTTATATGGTCTCAAGCAGTCTCCTCGAGCATGGTTCAGTTGCTTCAGTTCTGATGTTTAGGCTTTTGGCTTAATCCGCAGTAAAGTTGACCATTCTGTGTTTTATAGGATCACATCTCCTGATAAGTGCATCTATTTGTTAGTCTATGTTGATGACATCATTCTCACTGGAAGTGATCAAGCTTGAATTTATCAGTTAAAACAGTATTTATTCAGTCAATTTCAAACAAAGGACCTTGGGAAGATGCGTTACTTCTTGGGAATTGAGGTGGCACAATCCAGACATGGCATTTCTATTTGTCAAAGGAAGTACGCTTTAGATATCCTAGAAGAGACTGGTATTTTGGGGTGTAAACCAGTTGATACACCCATGGATCCCAATGTCAAGTTATTGCCCGGACAGGGGGAGCCGTTATCTGATCCTGGTCGTTATCGTAGGCTAATTGGGAAGCTCTATAATCTTACGGTGACTAGGCCAGACATTTCTTTTGCTGTTAGTACAGCTAGTCAGTTCCTTGATTTCCCTTGTGATTCTCATTGGGATGCTGCTGTGAGATCCTTCGATACATCAAAGGAGCACCAGGAAAAGGTTTGTTGTATTCTGATCAGGGAAATACAGAAATTTGTGGTTATTCATATGCTGATTGGGCAGGATCACCCTCAGACAGGCGCTCTACTTCCGGTTATTGTGTTTTCTTTGGAGGAAACTTAATTTCTTGGAAAAGCAAGAAACAACCTGTTGTTGCTCGATCTAGTGCAGAAGCTGAGTATCGTGCAATGGCAATTGCTACCTGTGAGTTAATCTGGTTAAAACAGTTGATTCAGGAGCTTCATCTTTGTGAACAGAAACAACCCATGACACTCATTTGTGATAATCAAGTTGCACTATATATATCCTCTAATCCTGTATTTCATGAGAGAACTAAACATATAGAGATTGATTGTCACTTCATTCGAGAAAGGATTCAGTCAGGAAAAATCAAAACGGCTTTTGTCAACTCTAATGATCAACTAGCGGATGTCTTCATTAAAGCTCTTAGAGGTCCTCGGGTTGAATACATTTGTAACAAGCTTGATGCTCACAATATATACGCACCGGCTTGAGGGGGAGTGTTAGAATAGGAAATATTAGATATATAGATTTGTTTTAGATTTGTATAATTACTTTCCTATCTGTAAATATTCTTTTCTTATTTAGTTTTGGATTAGGTCTGGGCTTCTCACTTAAGCCCATTAGGGTCTCTATATATTGTAACTCTTTGTATTAGCTTAATATACAACATATTATTTGATAATCAAGTCATACAATAAAATTGAATAAACAATTGGGACACTTATAATTTATCTTTCATGAGATATAACTAAGTTACTCTAGTGCAATCATCCATAAATGAAACTGTTAAGAACCAATTCAACCCAAAAGCTTAAGTTGTTGGGTGAGGCTACATTAATGGTTTTATATATCTCAACACGCCCCCTCACACGAGAGTTCACTAGGCTTGAAGGGTGGACGATGCACAGACCCACCTACCTGTGCGAAGAAAGAAATTCCACTAGAAAGAAAGTGGGGGGCGGTGAGGATCGAACCCGGTACACCGAGGCTCTGATACCATGTAAAGAACCTTGGGATACACCACCCCAAAAGCTAGCTCAAAGGGTGGGAGTGCCCAAGGCCTTATAAAGGCCATATTAGTTGCCCATCCAATCAATGTGGGACTATATATCTCAACACGCCCCCTCACGCAAGAGCTCTTTAGGCTAGAAGCGTGGAAATTGCACAGGCCCATTTTTGGTTTACCTTTTGTGCTCTTTTTTTATTTTTAATTCCACTTTAAAGCGGGGGACGGTGAGGATCGAACTCGTGACTTTGTGGTCACTGAAGCTCTGATACCATGTAAAGAACCAATTCAACCCAAAAGCTTAAGCTGTTGGGTGAGGCTACATTAATGGTTTTATATATCTCAACAGAAACAAACCATTTGGTTCGAGAACCATATGAAAGGGATGTAGTACCCCAAACATTAAAGTGAATAAAGGCAAAAGCTTTAACACTTTCATTAGAATTAGGAGAAGAAGTTACACGATGGTATTTAGCAAACTTATAAATATCACAATGAAAAGATTCAATAGACTCTTTCAAAAATAGAGATGGAAAAATAGATTTAAGCAAAGTAAAAGGAGGATGTCCAAGATGCTTGTGCTGTAGCCAAAATTTAGAAGAAAGAGACTCAGAACAAGACTGATTACAGGAAAGTCAAGGAAAGTCACAACTTCTGACCAGGACCACCTTCAGCTTGCATATTGAGGAGATAGTATAACCTACCCCATTCCTTAGTCTTAAATTATAGGTATATTTTGTTTAAATGGGGCTATTGTCCTATTTTTTCTTGTTTATTTTTTATTTTTATTTTTCACTCCACTGAACTGGTCATCCTCTTCTATGTAATTTTCTCATTTATCTTTTCATGAAAATTTCTTCTTCAAATTTTGAGCAGGCCTGAAACACGATCGAGAGTGGATTCTTAAAAGTCTAAGTGGTGAAATTCTTACGCAGAAAAAGGTAATCTGTTATGTGAAGTCTTCAATTTAGTGCCTTTGTGGATGCAAGATGCATACTTCAGGAGCTGCATAATTTCTTTTTTGTCTGTTTTGGTGGTTTAATTTCCTTGAATTTATGAAAAGTGTACTTTTTTCCCTTAAAGTGGAGGTGAATTTGTATCAGTGATACTCTTATCTTATGGAAAATAGTTTATGCCATGCAATTTAATGGGAGAAAACTCTTTGATGAAAACTTATTCTAAGACTTCTTGATTTGTTTTTGATACTACTCCACGTCTAATATGGGATTGCTAAGGACTATATGATTTTGTTGTGTGTTTTGGCATATTTGGTGTATTTGTATTCTTGTGATGTTTGTTGGATTGTTAAGATATGTCATGCATTTTGACCATTTTTTGTCATCTTAGGAAGCAGATTCTTGAATGTTTAAATATGTTAACTAATGTCATGCTTGTTAGTGTTGTATTAACTCCATCCTGCTATTGCATACATGTTTTACGAGTTGTTGGTCATGTAAATAATGTTGGTTCATTGTATAGACTAATTAGAATTGTGTAATTACGATAATTAGGATAACCATGACCTTTGTATTTATTATTTTCTGGCTATATAGTCTAGTCTCCATTGTGTAGTTACAGCAATTACAAGAAATAACCTCTTTGCTAAAATGCAAGGGTAAAGTTCTGTACAATTAACCCTCACCTCACCCTTGCAAGTCAAGGAGTCTTATGCACCGGGGTTTGCCCTTCATAGTCTAGTCTCCATTGTGTAGTTGAGACAAACAAATTTCATCAAATATCTCTTGTTTCCTCATTCCTTAACATGGTATCAGATCTTGGTAAGAGGCAATCCCAGTCCAGGCTATGTAGTTGAGACAGATTAATTTCACTTGATGTCTCTCGTTTCCTCGTTCCTTAACATGGTATCAAAGTCTAATGGGAGGCAATCCTTGTCTGTGCGTATCCGGTGAACCCACTAGCCATCAATAACAATGTTTTTCTGAAAACAATTTCTTCTTTTCTATTTCTGATCGCCATTGCCATGTGTACTTTGGCAGCAACCAGATCCATTCAAATTTGTACTTTTCATATTGATAATGCATGCAAATACTTGTTTCACCAATTTCAAACTATTAGATTGATGAAAAGAAAGAGTGTTTTGCTGTATAACACTATTGATTGATTACATTGAGAGACCCAATAGGTCCTATTTATATTGAGTACAAAGAACAATGCTAATAGATAGCAACAGTAAACGAAGAGGCTTATTTACAATAACAAGAGACATTAATAAATAAGGGAACAGATAGCAAGGAAGTAATAAATGATAATCTAGAATATTCTACACTCCCCCTCAAGTTGGGAGATATATATTGATCATTCCCAACTTGCTGATCAAATCCTCAAAGGTCGGCTTAAGTAAGCCTTTGGTGAGAATATCTGCCGTTTGTTCCTTGGTAGGTATATATGACAAGCATACACTACCGTCTTCTAATTTTTCTTTGATAAAGTGACGATCGACTTCCACATGTTTTGTTCTGTCATGATGGACAGGATTTTGAGCAATGCTGATAGCAGCTTTATTATCACAATATAATCTGATAGGTAGGGAATAAGAGATCTTCAACTCTTCCAGAAGCCTTCTTAACCAAATTCCTTCACAAATACCATGGGCTAAAGCCCGAAATTCCGCTTCTGCACTGCTTCTTGCAACAACAGTTTGTTTCTTACTTCTCCAGGTCACAAGGTTTCCCCATACATAAGTACAATATCCTGAAGTAGATCTTCGGTCCATTGTAGAGCCAGCCCAGTCTGCATCTGTATAAACTTCAATCATCCTTTTGTTCCCTTTTTTTAAGAGAATTCCTCGATCCTGAAGTAGATCTTCGGTCCATTGCAGAGCCAGCTCAGTCTGCATCTGTATAAACTTCAATCATCCTTTTGTTCCCCTTTTTAAAGAGAATTCCTCGACCAAGGGTGTTTTTGAGGTACTTGAGAATTCTATAAACAGCACTAAGGTGTTTTTCCTTAGGAGAATGCATGAATTGGCTAACCATGCTCACAACAAAAGCAATATCAGGACGAGTGTGAGACAAATAGATTAATTTCCCCACTAGTCTCTGGTACTGCTTCTTATCAACATCTTCCCCGTCCTCAACTCCCATCTTGATATTAGCTTCAATTGGAGTTTCTGCTGGCTTGCACCCAAGCATACGTGTTTCTTGCAACAGGTTTAGAATGTATTTTTTCTGAGTTAAGGAAATTCCTTCCTTACTTCGAGCAACTTCTATGCCAAGGAAGTATTTGAGAGATCCAAGATCTTTTAGTTCAAACTGATCAGCTAAACATTTTTTTAAAGAGGCTATCTCCTCGGTATCATTACCAGTGACAATTATGTCATCAACATAAACAATGAGGATAGCAATTCTACCTTTGTCAGAGTGTTTAAAGAATAAAGTGTGATCAGTCTGAGCTTGGGTGAACCCTCTTCCCTTAACAGCTTGAGTAAATTTCTCAAACCATTCTCTGGGAGATTGTTTAAGTCCATAGAGAGACTTCTGCAACTTGCACACAGAACCATCCCCTTTTTCAAAACCAGGAGGTGGATCCATGTAAACTTCCTCATGTAGATCACCATTCAAGAAGGCATTCTTGACATCTAACTGTTGCAATGGCCAATCAAGGTTGGCGGCAAGAGATAGCAGAACGCGGATAGTGTTAAGCTTGGCAATAAGAGCAAATGTCTCCTGATAATCAATCCCATGAGTCTGAGTAAATCCCTTAGCAACTAATCTGGCCTTATACCTGTTGATGCTGTTATCTGCATTAAATTTTATTGTGAACACCCACTTGCAACCAACAGTTTTCTTTCCTTTAGGTAATGTCACAAACTCCCATGTTCCATTTTTTATAAGTGCATCCATTTCTTCTAATACGGCGTTCCTCCATTTTGGGTCATCAAGTGCTTCTTGGATATTTTTGGGTATCCTGGTACTATCTAACATAGTGTTGAAAGCACGAAAACCTTGAGATAACTTCTCATTTGAGATATAATGGGAAATAGGATGAGCAGTGCAAGATCTAGTACCTTTCCGAAGGGCAATGGGCATATCAATGTTGGCTGTGCTAGTGCATTCAAGTGGGTTGCTAGAGCAAGGACTCGAGTCAGGATCTTGGCAGTCTAGAGTCTCTTGATGTGTTTTGCGCCTGCTGTAGAATTTTCCCCATTTACCAGGAGGATTACAAGGACCGGGAGGATCATTAGACTCAGGTATAGTTGCTCCCCCTGTTTCCAAAGGCCAAGGTAAGACAGCAGCTTCATTTGGTTTCCCAGGCTTATCTTCATCCATACCAGTAGACTCCCGCTGAAGAGAAGTCGGGGAAAAAAAGGATTGTGTCTCATAAAAGGTAACATCCATGGAAACAAAGACCTTACGGAGAGAAGGTGAGTAACACTTATAGCCTTTTTGATTAGGGGAATATCCTATGAAGACACATCTAATAGATTTAGGGTCAAGTTTGGACCTTTGATGTGGAGGAATATGTACAAAGACCACACAGCCAAATATTTTGGGAGGAAGAGAAGAAAGAGCACAGAAAGAAGAAAAAGATTTAGTAAGACAAGATAAAGGAGAATGAAAATTTAGTACCCGAGAAGGCATCCGATTAATGAGATAAGAAGTTGTCAAGATGGCTTCCCCCCACAGATATTTAGGGACATGCATCGTGAATAAGAGAGCTCGAGCAACTTCAATTAGATGTCTATTTTTCCTTTCAGCCACCCCATTTTGTTGAGGGGTGTTAGGACAAGAACTTTGATGAATAATTCCATGCTGGTTTAGGCAATCTCCAAGAACAGAATTAAAATATTCAGTGTCATTGTCTGTTCGCAGAATTTTGATAGGAGTCTGGAATTGAATTTGAATCATAGCATGAAAATTTTTAAAAGTGGATGCCGCATCAGACTTGTCTTTTAAGAGATATACCCAACATACCCTAGAATGATCATCAATGAAAGTAATAAACCAACGAGCACCCGAGACATTTTTTTCACGAGCAGGTCCCCAAATATCACTATGAATCAATGTAAAGGGAGAAGATTCATGATATTTCTTAGGAGAATAAGTGACACGAGAATGTTTTGCAAGCTGACAAATATCACAAAGAAAGGAACTTGGCTTTTTATTGATAAATAAGTTAGGGAATAACTTCTGAAGGTAAACAAAATTTGGGTGCCCTAACCTACGATGCCATAACAAAACATCATTACAATCATCTGATAAACATAGAGAGTGGTTTGAAAAAATCCTCCTTTCACAAAGATCCTCTTCCAAATAGTATAGCCCTTCTTCCTCTCTAGCACTGCCAATCATCATCCCCGAGTCCTGCTCCTGAAAGATACAAGCATTTGCAGAAAACTTAGCAACACAATGCAACTCATCAGTAAATTTGCTAATAGAGATGAGGTTACAAGTAAGGGAGGGAACATGAAGGACTGAGTTCAAAATAATATGTTCAGAAAGTTTAATGGATCCCTTGCCCGCAATAGTGGAGAAGTTTCCATCAACTATTCTTATTCGTGACGGGTGATAGTAAGGGGTATAGGAGGAAAATAAGGTTGCATTACCTGTCATGTGATCAGAGGCTCCTGAATCAAGGATCCAACGATTACTACGTTCAACATGGAATGCCTTACCTTTTTGAGCAACATGACTAGTTGCCTCAGCAGGTTGAGACATTAATTTCTGAAATTGCTCATACTAGGCCTTAGAGAGGAGAACACCATCGGGATTTGAAGGGACATGAGACCCCTCCCCCTTATCTTCAGAAGATACTTGATTAGCACGATTCTTGTTCTGTCCTTTTGGTTTCCAGTTTGGTGGTTTGCCATGAATTTCCCAACATTTTTCACGGGTGTGACCACCCTTATTGCAATGAGAACACCAACGGTCAGAACGTTTTGAGTCCCCAGAAGGACGAGAGGTATTCTTTGTTATAAGGGCAGACCCATTAGAGGACTTAGAGTCCTTATCACCCAACATTACCTTTCAGCGAAGCTCCTCCCTTCGTACCTCAGAAAAGGCAGTGGCAATGGAAGGTAATGGGTTTTGCCCCAAAATTCTTCCACGAACATCATCCAGATCAGAATTAAGGCCAGCAAGAAAATCATAGAGAACCCTTTTCTCTATATAATTTTTGAATATTGCATTAGCGTCTAAACCTTGAAGGTCTGCTTTATCATAAAGATCCAACTCTTGCCACAATGTTTTTAGAGCAAGGAAGTATTCAGTAACAGTCATCCCTCCTTGGCGTAAATCTTTCACCTTGGTGTTGAATTCAAAAGCCTGAGAGGCATTGCCTAGGTCAGAGTAGTATTCTTTAACAGCTTCCCAAATTTCTTGAGCCGTATCAAGGAATAAATAAGTTTGACTGATATCCGGTTCCATAGAATTAGTCAGCCATGTCATGACCAAAGCATTTTCAGTCACCCAAGCATCATAGCCAGGTTCATGTTCTGCTGGTTGAACCTTTTTTCCATCCAGATACCCCATCTTCCCTTTGGCCTGGATAAACAACTTAACAGATTGACACCATTGCACATAGTTTCTACCGTTTAAACGGTGATTGGTGATCTGCATTGCTGGGTTGTCTCCAGAAGACGAAGAAATGGGAAGGGGTGAGGTTCCGGTCGAAATTCCAGATGAATTTTCAACATTTTCAGTGTCCATGGCTTCCTAACAACAATACCTAGAAAAAAAATTCCTCCAAATATGATTTTGACCCTCAAAACAGGAAGAGGGAAGGCAGACGATCAGAATGGGGTATGACCCGCCGGAAAAAAATGATGGGAGGGCGGCGCGTGGACCACTCGCGCCGGCGAAGCTGAAGGATGTTGGTGGCGCGTGGCTGGGTTTCCGGCGACGGTTCTTTTGTTGGCTGGCTCGGAATTTTGTTCTGGACCTAATGGTGGCCTTGGTTTTGTGTTTGGAGGTGCCTAGGTGAGGGTTCTGGCCTTGACAGAGGCAAAAAACGAAAAAAAGGAATGGAAGGAAGACTTAAAGTAGTTAGAACAGGGAAGAGACTGGATTTTAACCAGCTCTTGATACCATGATGAAAAGAAAGAGTGTTTTGTTGTATAACACTATTGATTGATTACATTGAGAAACCCAATAGGTCCTATTTATATTGAGTACAAAGAACAATGCTAATAGATAGCAACAGTAAACGAAGAGGCTTATTTACAATAACAAGAGACATTAATAAATAAGGGAACAGATAGCAAGGAAGTAATAAATGATAATCTAGAATATTCTACATAGATAAATATAAAACCAGCGATGTAGTCTTCACCTAATAGCTTAAATTTTTGAGTTGAAATGATTTTTTACATGGTATCGAAGCTTCTGTGACTGAGTGGTCATAAGTTCGACATTCTCTACCTCCATTCTATTAATAAATAATTAAATATTGTAGAGTTTCTTAGCACATGTAGGTGGACCTGTGCATTGTCTATCCTTCAAGCATAATGGGTTTTGTGTAAGGAGGCGTGTTAGAGAAATGAAATTAATAATGTGGCCTTCACCTAATAGCTTAAGCTTTTGGGTTGAAATGATTCTTTGAGCAAAAATTTATAACCTCTCATGGCATTCTACACCCAACATCCCGTGGTCATACCCTTAAACAAAATGGGGTTGCTGAACATAAAAATTGATAACTCATTGAAACAAATCGGACCCTCTTTCTTGGGCATGTTCTTTTCTGATTTTTGGGCGATGCTATTCTCACTCTTGCTACCTTTTACTTTAAATGCAAAAGCTGAGTATCGAGGAGTGCGAGCCACAACTTGTGAGCTAATTTGATTCCAGCAGTTGATCAAAGAATTGAATATTTGTGAACAATAACCATTGAAACTAATTTTTAACAATCAAGTCACATTGCATATATCTTCAAACCTAATCTTTCATGAAAGAATTAAGCACATTGAGATTGATTATCATTTTGTTTGAGAGAAAATTTAGTTTAGGGAGATCAAAACAATATTTGTTAACTACATGATTAATTTGCAGATATTTTCATTAATGCTCTTAGAGGTCCCCGACTCAAATATATACGTGACAAGCTTGACACATAAGATATATATGCACTAGGGAGTGTGGGGATTGATAGAATATCTTAACAAATATGTAAAGAATAGTTAGAGCATCATGTTTATGAGGAAGGAAATTATTGTAATTAATTGCTGACTATTATATATAGAGCTATGTGTGGTCTGCCTTAATTCAAACAGAATTTCTCAAAATTCTGATGTTCAAGTCTAACATTCATATTGTTGCTACCTTTTTGATTTGTTTGGTCTTAATTTCGTAGGTTCCTGAAATGGGCTTTGTAAGCACCTTTATTGATCTCAGTCAGGGACTGTTATTTGTAGAGTCTCCACGTTGCAAAGAAAGATTGCAAATCAGGCTTGAGTCAAATGTTTATGATGGTGCTATAGAGAGCATTGAACTATATGGCCAAAGGTATATGATGTTTTGCACATTATCTATATATCGAAGTATACTAAATAAAGTAGACTCTTGCGAACGATATCATATGACATGCTCTAAGGTGCTGATGTGGTCCTATACAAAAAAATTATGATGTGGATCACTTAGGTGCTGAGATTTTCCCATAACATGTGGCATGGGCTCTTCCACATATATAATGGCTTTCCAGCTGCTGGATGGATGTAGTGGTTCATGGCCATTGGCCTTTTAGTTTCTAATATAATATTTATGAATTTGTCATCTATCTACTACTGATTTTAATAATTGAGAGAGAAAGGAAAGGCAAGAATTTGCTAAAAATCGTGTGTTTCAACACACGATGGACTCGATATTTTTATAGTGAAAATAATAAGTACAAAGATGCAATATTCCTGACTACTATTGTTCGAAAGTATCCCCTGTTTTGGGAAAATATCTCCCAATTAGGAGCTGTATATTTTATGGAAATTATTAGGATTTGACTTGTATTATTTCCGTATTTTCCTAGTTCCCTTATTCTCCTTGTTTTCAAATTTTAGAGATTGTAAATTATGTATATATAATTAATAATGCCGAGGATTTCCTCAAGCAATATACAAATCCTCCATTCATCTCAAGCTCGTGTTAGAGCTTACAAGTTCTGGGCTTGAACCCTAATAACAAAACAAAAAAGACATGCCCTTCCTCTTGCCATTGTCAATGCCGGATCACCTGTCCCAATCACCAAGTGAAGGTGTGATACAATCTGGAATCCTTCAACTCGTCATCCCTTCAAGCGTAGTTGCCAAAGATATTGCCATGTGCCCCATGGTGCAGCAACCCAGTCAACGTGAGCAACTCCCGTGCCACCTTTCTGGTGTTTAGTCAAAATATAAGTCATTTAGGTTACAAGTCGTGTCAATACTCTTTTAGGTTTCAAGTATTTTTTCTACCTTTTTTGTTGAATTTTCACGGCATACTTGGTTTTTCCTTTTAATGAAAGAGTGTCCTGAGTTATTTTCCATATTGAAATTTAATAGTTTGGCAAGTCAATTAAGATTTTACGTAGTGATAATGCAAATGAGTATTTGACATCAATCAATGTGCTCTCACCCCCTCCCCACTACAAAATGAAGTGGCTAAAAGAAAAAATCATCATCTTATTAGTAAGCGGAGAACACGGAACAGTGGCCTACTTCTGGCTGCCAACAGCAAACAAGTTAGGTCACGATGTGTTTTTGATTTTTTTGATTTTTTGAAAGGTGAAGGGTGAAAGTATTAAAAGGCTCATGGTTTGGGAAAATTATACCCACTGTGGGTGCAGATCTCTCTATTTTTATTTTTATTTTGAGATATTCCAATCGGTTCATCGCTTCACGACTAGTCCGATTCGGAGCGGGTCTCGGGATTAAGAATTTAAACCCCTCCCAAAGACGATACTAGAGAGGATCAAATACATGCTCTCACCCCCACCTGCTTAGTTCTCTGGCACTAACTGAATTACCATCATTTGGTGCAGATCTCTTTAATTATATTCAGAGAATTAGACTTGTAATAAAATATACTGCAAAGGATATAATACACTTTGCATATTAATCATGTGCATTACACTTAATTTTTAACAGATACAATTTTCCTAATTACTATGATTACATGATATGCTAAACCTAGACACTTACACTGAATCTGGACATAATGATGCACGTTTAGTAATTAACAATTTGAAATAAATAAAATTATAGTATCAGTTTAAGGCACACAATCATGACAAAAAATTAATATGCACAAAAAATCAAAAATATATATTTCCTCAAGATAAATACTTAAGAATTAAGATATTAACTTCAACTTCAAAATTAACAACAAATATTTATATGAAGGCATTCGTTATTAATTTATATTCTTAACTTTCATATATTCTTATGTATTATTAAGGGTGATTTCATTTATTTGGTATATACACTGGCATCAACTAATTGAATCTGATGTAGAGTATCACATGAAGCTGTTACGTATAAGTAGCTATTAATTGTACATGATATTAATTGTACGTCAAGCCTTGGGGTTACTTACAGTGAGTGTATTAGAATAAGAATAGAAGCTTAATAGACTAATATTGTAGTCACTGATATAGCTATTATAAATGTGACGTGGCAGGGGTTAGGACATTCATAGTTTGTTGTCTTTGTAATAAAAGGACAACTATTGTAACTGATACAATTCATTCAGAAATATACAAGTTTGTTTTCGTTCCTTTTCCTTGTTCTTCTCTCTGTTTTCTCTGTTCTGTTAACTGAGAGATCGTTTAAGGGTTCGCGTCCCTTAACATTGGTGCTTTCATTCTACATCATGGATTCGTAGGAGTTTGCATCTCCACAATCCCTAAATCTTTTCATTTTTGAACACACCAATCTTTTCGTTCAAGATGCTAACGCGAATGGAGCAAGGTCTCATTTGAAGATCAAGCTTTGTTCTTCTATATCAAGAATTTATTGCATCAAATTCACGCTGCACTTCTGGGTACTGATGCCTTGACAGCAAGAGCAACACAATCTTCGTTGAATCAAAGAACCATGCACCATGCTCCCAACAACGCTGCAATCTTGGGTAGAGAAAATTGTTCGAGGGAAAATGTGATGCTGCAAAGTTGCTTCAAGAAAATCCACCATACTCCCAAGAAGGTGTCGGTTGATGTTGTGGACTCTCTAAATTTGGTGGATCTGCCGTGGTCGACTTTCGGCGTTCGCGGTGCTGACGGTGGACGCAAAGGGAGGAGAAAGTAAGGCGAAAGAAAATGAAAAAGCCAAGAAAAAAATGGCTGAATCAAAGGAAAAGAATTCAGTTTTAGAGAAAGAGCTACCGAATTCAGAATCAGAATCACCATCTCCCTTGCCAAATTCTCGTCTCTTTGTGGAACGATCACCGGGATATGTGAACTCAAAGCCAGTGGTTGAGCAAAAATCACCGAGACCCACCTCCTCTCCATCTGATACACAAACCCCAAGATCTGCAAAGAGTGCAGAATTGCAGAACCAGTTGAATTTCTCTCAAGAAGATCTAAAGAAAGCAAATGAGCAGTCCATTAAGTTGGGCCGCATCGCACGTGAAGCAATAGCGTCCACAGCACATGAGCAGAAATTATATGGTTATGCACATCAGATGTTTGCTGAAATGGCAGACCATGATGATACATCTCACTTCCAGGTCATAATTTTTGCCTCAGATAAATGTTGCAATAAAAATAATGCATGTTTTCTATTTGGTAGGGTGATGATATCTGACCCTTTGTTCTTTTGGGATCCTGGAGGATTTCTTTTCATTCACAATGCCAATAATGTCAAGGGTCCTTTTTCTTTCTTATGGTCTTTTGCCTCTCTATTTCTTCATTTTCTTTGTATCGTTAAAGTCCTAGTTTCTTGCCTCTCTGTTACTTCTATAGAGCTAGCTGAGTATGCACTTGCGAAGGTTGGCTTTGGGAAGAAAATGATGAAACCCAAATTTGGGGGGATCTTCAACTTTCCCTTGCTGTCCAATCTTGCCAAAAATGAGTATACCAGGCACATGTTTGATGAATTGCCTAGCCTAAATACAAGGTCTTGGTCCATGATACTATTTGACCCCTTGTTCTATTGGGACCCTCAAGGATTTTCTTTTCTAAAAATAGGGGATATTGATTTTGCAAGGTCTCTCACACCCCAGGGGTTGGCAGATAAACTATGTGGTTCACCTTATTACATGGTTTCAGAGATAATTCAAATTAAAAAGTATGACGCCAAGGCTGATTTATGGAGTGTTGGGGAAATATTGTATCAGCTAGTGATTGGGAAGCTGCCATTTGATGGAAATAGTCAATTGCAATCATGCCATAACAACTCATCAACCGAAGCTCTTAAAGCAAATCTCAATATTGCTCACGTAAAACAGAAACTTGGCAAGCAGATTACAAAAAATACATGTAAATCTACACCAGCCCCTTACAAGGTCACCGAAAAGTATGGTTTCTTAACCAAATCTATTTTCCAAACCCCTGTTTCTGGAACAATTGCTGATTTTGAGTTGTCCATGGAGAATAAAGAGCTGCTTGACGTACTGCCTCCACCATGTGGAAGCGGGTTGAACGAGGGTTACGCTTTTGTTAACTTCACAAACCCCAAGGCAACTTGGAAGTTTCTTTTAACAGCATCCAATATGAAATGGGACATGCTCCAGTCACACAAGACACGTGAAGTTGTTGCTGCATGTCTCCAAGGAAAGGAGGAATTAGAGAAGCACTTTGAAACTATGCACTTTCCCTGTGATTCCGAGCAAGTGTTGCATGTGTGCTTTACACCACCTCGGGATGGTGTAATCAAGGGAAATCAAAGGACGTTAGGGAAGCTTGTCAAGCCTCAAGAAGTTTCAAGTGGAAGAAGAGGCTCCTATATCAGATAAGCGACTTTAAGGGGTTGTGTCATGACATAGCTTCCGTCCCTGGTTGATGACGTTTTCTATTTTTCTTGTGTTATCATCTTTAGCTCGGTTTATGTGCTTCTGTTTTGGTAGCTGTTAGTTACAAGGTTTTACTACCATTTGTGAATTTTTTTTTTACCTCATTTGGACCTTGAGGACAAGGTCCATTTTGTAGGGGTGGGTAATGTTACGTGTAAGTAGCTATTAATTGTACATGATATTAATTGTACGTCAAGCCTTGGGGTTACTTACAGTGAGTGTATTAGAATAAGAATAGAAGCTTAATAGACTAATATTGTAGTCACTGATATTCGCTATTATAAATGCGACGTGGCAGGGGTTAGGACATTCATAGTTTGTTGTCTTTGTAATAAAAGGACAACTATTGTAACTGATGCAATTCATTCAGAAATATACAAGTTTGTTTTCGTTCCTTTTCCTTGTTCTTCTCTCTGTTTTCTTTGTTCTGTTAACTGAGAGATCGTTTAAGGGTTCGCGTCCCTTAACAGAAGCTCAACATTCTGTTTTTCTAGTTGCTAATACTTTTCTATCGTAAGAAGGTTCTAAATTGTTTTACACCGTCAATTTTAGTTTGGTTCTCTCATACTTGGATTTTATTTTTTTTGTTGCTTAGGTACGAGGTGTATAGTTACAGCAATGAGACCAATGCATGGTTTAGTAAAGTCATTGGTAAACCTTGCACTTTGTTACGGTACTCCAGCTTCGATCATGATTTTGCGTTGAATAAGACCAATGGTGCAGTCACATGTAGAGATGCAAAGTGCATGCTCAATTTTGCCAACGAAGCACAGTTCTTACTTGTATCTGAGGAAAGTGTTGCTGACCTAAACAAAAGATTAAGTTTAGGTATGCTCTTCTACCCATTTTCTTATATGATACGACATGCAAGTCCTTGTATTTTTTGGTTATTTTCCTTCCATATAGGCTATTACTTCGATTTCATTTTAGAATGCAATCGAAGATTTTGATCAATGTTTGACAAATTTTACAAAACTAGTTCATGATGCATATAGATTGCATTATTGGTGGTTGATTTGATTATTTGGTCAATTGATAAGATTGTAATTGGGATGTTAGTGTAAAAAACAAAATAACAGGGGTAGTGAAATTTCTTCAAAAAATTAACTTTTCAACTCTAACCTTAGTGATCACTTGTAACACCCCCAAATTTCTAATAATTTTAAAATATTCTTATAATAGCAGAATTTGCCAAAATTCACATTTAATTATTTATTAGGATCTCATAAAGTATTGCGGAAGCTAATCTAAAACCGATTTGGAGAAATTTTACCGCCACACCTGTAACAAAAATAAGTGCAAGACTAACTTTACCATACTCTTATACCAAAATATATTCAATGTAAATATTTAAAACTTCAAAATATAAATCCAGAGTCTAAAGTTTAACTTAAATATGTCTTATACAATTATTAAATCCTAAGCATCGAATTTATAATATTCAGGCCTAGATTGAAATGTCTGAAACGTTATCCTCACTGCCCACTGCTATTCCCAACCTTCGAAACCTACTTCACTGAGGGGTCTCTGCTCTCTTGAAGGATCATCGCAGCATATAAACACAAACACAAACAGTCAGCAAAAAGCTGGTAATCCCAATCCAAAACACAGTAAGGATAATCATAACTCAATCAATCATTATAATCAACTCAATCATCAATCAAGTTATTTCATTAAGGATAACCATAATTCAATCAATCATCATAACTCAACCATTAATCACGATCTATATTTCATTAAGGATAATCATAACTTAACCAATCATCATAGTCAACTCAAGTCTCAATTAAGGATAATCATAACTCAAATACTCATCATAATCTACAAGTATGTCATTTCCATTATTAACCTTATTTAGTTTCATTTAGTGGGAGAGAACCACGGTAGACCCGGGAGATCCTCTTGCCAGCCACGTATAATCAAATTTGGCAATCATCAAATCCTAGTATGCACACCTCTCCACCAAAGTTGCTACTAGTACCCTGAAAAGCCTGTTGCAAGGTACCACTTTGGGAAGAACGGATAACATCATTTTCATATCGTATAACATCGAAGGCATAAAGCCCAAAGATTGTGTTCATCACTTTCAGGAGGTACCATCCTAAAAGCTATCTTCCCACTATTATCTTATCACAATCACACACAACTTGGAAAATTCAATCTTGTCACAAATCACATACTTAGAAAATTTCCTCAAAGAGTATCATAATTTTCACATCAATTACTCAAGAGTATCATAATTTTCACATCAATTGTCCAAGACTATCATCATTTCCACATCAATTGTCCAAGAGTATCATAATTTTCACATCAATTATTCATGAATATCTTAATTTTCACATCAATTACCCAACATTTACCAAATGTAAGATCCATATCCTAGAGGTTAAGATCAAACCCAACAAAATTCCCAACAACATTCATATATAATTGACCCATGATTTCTTAGAGGTTAAAACTAAATCCAATAAACGTCCCAACAATATTCTTATAAAATTACCCTACGATTAACTAAGGGTAGGATTATATATAACAAATTACATACAAAACTAAACTAAAATACCTTAAGAGTAAAATTTGCATAACCCGATCTTTAGGGTATGATAGGTTAGTTTTATTTGAAATTTGTTATATGTAATTTTAATCTTCAGGAAGTAATAAATTAGTTTTATATTAATTTTGTTTGATGTAATCCTAACCCCTAGAGTGTCATAGGTTAGCTTTATATGAATCTTGATAGCGTAATCCTAATCCTAATATATTGCTAACCTACATATAACAATTTTCAAATAAAACTAACCTATGACACTCTAAGGATTAAGATTACGCTATCGAGATTCATATAAAGCTAACCAATAACTCTCTAGGGGTTAGGATTACATCAAACAAAATTCATATAAAACTAATTTATTACTCCTTGAAGATTAGAATTACCCATAACAAATTTTAAATAAAACTAACCTATGATACCCTTAGATCGGGATTACATATAACAAATTAATATATAGCTAATCTACAGATTAGCTAAAGATTGGATTTACATCAAACAAAATTCATATAAAACTAATATATTACTCCGTAAAGGTCAAGATTATATCAAATAAAATTCATATAAAACTAATTTATTACTCCTAAAGGATTAATATACACCCAACAAATTTCGTATAAAACTAACCTACAATCACTTAGGGATTAGGATTACCTGAACTTTGTGTTTGAAGGCTTCTTAGGGAGAAGAGCGATTCATGGGGGGAAGAGCATGTGGTAGCTAAAGGAAATAATTACAGCAGAATATTGAAAGGGTTGAAAATAAGAAAAAAAATGAGAAGTGGAAAAAAAGGAAATGGAGATATGTAGGGAATTAGAGAGAATATAGAAACGATTAGGTTTGGTTAGGTTAAGCTTCTATTTATAGCTGAAGTTTTCCAATTGAAAATGGACATTAATTGTAGGTAATATCAATGGTCATCATAATTACTTTAATTATCATTAATATTGCAAGTAATATTAATGGTTATCATAATTTACTTTTTTTTGGTAAGCGGTTATCATAATTATTTTAACTATCATTCATATATTTTAATGGTTATAAAATTAAATAAAAATAACTGTTGCACATTACCAATTAAATGATAACCATCAACAAATGTTGAACATTACAACTAAAATCACCACTAGTTAAGGTTACGGTTTTATAATCAAATAATGACACTGATAGCAATCAACCAATAAATATATTAATGCCTATAACATCACCTTATGCTAAACCCAATATACATCTAACATAATATAAAGATGCATATAAGTGTATATCACAAACTACATTAGTTACATTGTGTTTTGTCTCTCGACCCCAATGTTTCAGAATATTAAAATGTTTGCCAACTATTGTTGATGTTACTAGATGTACGGAAGGGCGTATGTGGAACAGCAATCCAAGTCAATGCAAGTAGGTTTCGTCCCAACCTTGTAGTATCTGGAGGGAGGCCTTATGATGAAGATGGATGGAGAGACATTAGGATTGGAAATAAGTATTTCCGAGTAAGTTCTAATAACCTTCAAAATGACTTAACAGAACAAATTTCTTGCTATTGTGCAATTTGATGTTGTCAGATGGCCCTTTTGGCTAACCTTTACTAGTACTCTTCTATCTGTGTTGAACAATGGCATAACTTGGAGAAAATTCATGGATTTCATTGCTTTTTCAGCTTTACAATGTTTACTACTCCTATTTTCTACTCCTGTAGCAATTTGCAAAACTAATGTAATTTCCGTGTGAAATTGTCCCTATCGCAAATTTTGTTTTTCATCTATGATTTTATTCAGAAGAGTTTCTATTTGGCACACCGTTTTATAAGACTATCCTTGTTAAGAGTAGTGCATTAAGCGTGTGTTCAGTGTGCTTGAGGGTATTTAAGTCTTTTGCACTACCTTGTATTACATTGTACTGCTAGGCTATTTATTGTATATAAATACATCACATGTACCCAAGTTGTGTATGGGATTTTAATTTGTCATGTGGGTTTTTGGGTTTTTTTTTTCCTCTTAAAAAAGGAAGAGTTAGGACAGCCATCATTGTGGCTATTGTTTGATATCTCAAGCAAGTGAGTGGTGGTTGCTAGTGACATCCAGCCAGTCTTGGTTGACTGATGCTGGGAGGCAGGCTGGTAGTGAGCTGGGTTGCGGGTTTATTGGTCTGTTTCGCATGTGTGCACGTATTCAAAGCTCTTAGGGTTAGTCTCAATTATTTAAAGGAACATTGAAAGGATCTGATTCAAGAATATGAGGAACATTATGTTTAATACTTTCCGTAGGTTCAGACGACTGAAGCTGCTGTTGGACTGATTAGAGTTTTTTTCTCCTTTTGTATATTACTAGTGATGGGCCAGCCTTGACCTTTAGCTGGTTCAGGAACTGATTCTGGTGAATCACCAGAAAATGGTACTAGTTTCTGCACACTAGTAGAGTCAGACAATAAGGGAAAAGGAGTCTCAGGGAAGGACTCGGCTTCAAATGTGAAATGTAAGAAACAAGAGTGTAGTAGGAAGGCCTAGTGCAGAGTCTAAATATAGAGCAGTGGCCCCGAACTTCTTGTGAACTGTTATGGTTGTCTCATTTACTAGATGAGAATGGGTTTAGGTTTCTCTACCTATCTATGGCTGTGGTGTGACAATCATGCATATTGCCTCAAACCTGACATTTCATGAAAGGACAAAGCAAGTAGAAGTCTATTGCCATTTCATTCGAGAGAAATATAGTAAGGACTTGTATCTACAAGACTTGTTAGAACTTGAGAACAATGTTAGATATAAAACCATTAATGTGCTTTCACCCAATAGTTTAAGCTTTCGGGATAGTTGGTTCATGATGGAAAGATCCAACAAAACAAACTTATATTGATATTTCAAAAAAAACGTTCAGCTACACTTAATCCAAATACAGAATTCATCAACTCACTGCAACAGTGATGCTATTACAAATGAGAAAATTCAGACATACAGTACTCTATATCAGTACTATATAGCAGTAATCTAACAGCAAGGAAATAACATGTAAAAGGAATGAATACAGACTCTACGGCCACACATTCTCATTTGACAATGATACCAAATTGATGGAACCCAGAAAAATACAGCACTGATCTCATTGACAATGGAGGCATAACCTCTTTTTATATACACTAACACAATATTAAATGCAGAAAATAAACCCAGAAAGCCTCAACTCCTCCTCAAACCAAATAACTAAGCTCAAGAGTTCCCTAGAGGTCTCTCAATTTCCCCTCTAATCAAGTCTGAATACATGCATAATAGAAACATCACCCTAAACTTGTATATATACTAATTCTAAGATATTAATGGGCTTGGATTATTTATTATAGGCCCATCAATACTCCCCCTCAAAATTCACCTTGTCCTCAAGGTGAAGAGAGGAGATAGGTGATGTGAACAAACTTCCACCAGGATCCCATATTTTGAAGCCTCTTGACCCCAATGCCAGCTGCAATTCTTGAACCAAATGAATTTTCAGAAAATATGCCATTGTCTTCCATTGTCGAATTTCTTCTTCCTCCTCCTTGTTTATCATCATCTTCTCCCCTACACCTGCGCGTAACTGCAGTTCAGAAATATTGGGCCTTCTCTGGTTCACATGAGGCCCCAAATGGGTTTCCCCACACAGCCCATTATTTTCCTTCATAAAATTCCCATTTTTCCTCCCTAAGTGGACTAAGTTTCTTGTTCCCGTAAATGTTGGCCCATGTCTTCCATTGCTGATTAATGGGCCTTGCCCATAGCTTCCCTCACCAGCAGCCCAATTAGTAAGTGCAAGCCTAGTGTGGAAGCTAACCCCAAATCCTGACCCGTAACTTGAAGGACTCAATGATACTCTGATCCGTTCTCTTCTCTTCTCCCTTTCTTCCACCTTGGTCAGTGATCTTCTCCGGTGAGCAGCAAAGTCGATGGCCTGAGCTCCTTGTGTCGTCGCCCCTGCCACTGTAAGTGGTCGTCGCTGCTGGTCACACGCAGCCTCCACGCTGGTTTCAGATCTGTCCGCGCATGGTCTTCTTGTATCAGATCTGACTTCGTCTTCTTCTTCCTCTCCGTCTTCTTCATCTCCCTGCGCTTCTTTTCCTTTTTCTCCTATTTCTTCTGCTGTATTTTCTTTTTCATTCTCTTTTTTTTGTTCGATTTCTTCTTCTTCTTCTGCGTTTTTGTTCTTTTTTTGTTCTTTTTTTTCTGTTGCGTTTCCTTTTTTTGCGTCTTCTGTTTCTTTGATTCTCGCCTTGTGTTCTTGTGCAAAACACGGATCTATGCGCTCTATTAACGTCCACATTGTTTTCTGAAGTTGATGAACAGCATCTTCAACTCGATCCATTCCTTCTTCCACTCGATCCATGCTTGCTTCCAATCGATCCATGCTCCTCTCCATTCTGTTGTTTTCCATTTTTTTTTTTTGTGGTAGATCTGAACCAGAAGCACTCCCTAGATCGGAAATGCTCTGATACCAATTGATGGAAAGATCCAACAAAACAAACTTATATTGATATTTCAAAAAAAAACGTTCAGCTACACTTAATCCAAATACAGAATTCATCAACTCACTGCAACAGTGATGCTATTACAAATGAGAAAATTCAGACATACAGTACTCTATATCAGTACTATATAGCAGTAATCTAACAGCAAGGAAATAACATGTAAAAGGAATGAATACAGACTCTACGGCCACACATTCTCATTTGACAATGATACCAAATTGATGGAACCCAGAAAAATACAGCACTGATCTCATTGACAATGGAGGCATAGCCTCTTTTTATATACACTAACACAATATTAAATGCAGAAAATAAACCCAGAAAGCCTCAACTCCTCCTCAAACCAAATACCTAAGCTCAAGAGTTCCCTAGAGGTCTCTCAATTTCCCCTCTAATCAAGTCTGAATACATGCATAATAGAAACATCACCCTAAACTTGTATATATACTAATTCTAAGATATTAATGGGCTTGGATTATTTATTATAGGCCCATCAGTTCACAACATGATATCCTAGCTTTTATGACCAAGTGATCTAGATTTCGATCCTCGGTACCCCTCATTCTTTTAAAAATACTTAGTTAAGCCCTTAATGTAGGTGGTGAGATTGTGTATAATCCATGCTTCAAGCCCAAAGGGTTGTATGTGAGAGGTCATGTTAGATATAAAACCATTCACGTACTTTCATCCAAAAGCTTAAGTTTTTGGGATAATTGGTTCTTGATAAAGAGATAGTTGACATCCTCACGAAGGCACTTAATGGGAGTAGGTTATCAGTTATCCACTGTAACAAGTTGGGCATGATTAGCATCTATGATCCAACTTGAGAGTGAGTGCTAAGTGGAATCGTGGTAAGCTCGAGTTTAGTCTGATTGAGGGTTTTTACATCCTTTGTGCTACATTTTACTATTACGTATTTATTTTATATGAATACATGACCTGCATTCACATTGGATACTGTTTTCCAATATCTCTAACATTCTTACAGTCTTAATCTCAAAATGCCATGTTGTTGCATTTCCTCTTGATGAAATCTGAACTACTTATATTTAAGGTATCATATGTATATAGTTGTATGATCTAGTACTGTGGAACTTTTACTTAGGATAGTGTATCTTATACTTGGTAATCTATGTATAAATAAAAGCAACCTAGCACTCAACATGTGAGGGAAATTTCATTCTTACATGGTACTAGCAAACTGGTGCCAATCTTGGGTTTTCTCTCTGGTCGTATAGCTCAGCATTTCTTGTAACTCAGCTCTTCATGACAACCACCATCTCTTTGGCCTCACAAGTGACCAGCTATCCCCCTTCCCGTCCATGTCAAATTCATGGAAAACTAACCCTAACCAATTATCTCACTTGGTCTCCCCTTTTAATCTCATGCTGCTTTGGCATGTTTTGCAGAGAATTATTTTAAGAAATATTGCATTGAATGTCAAAGTTCAACGTCAAAACCTGCAAAGGAGAAGAGGTCTTGTTTCTATTGATTTGTACCCCAATAAATTTTAAGAATTCAAATTCAGTGATGTCTTGATCTCTCCTCTCTAGCAGTGAACAGTTTCTCTTTTTGTTGATGGGATTGTCCTCTTCTTATGATGCTATTGCCATGGTTGCATTGCATCTAATAAAAAACCCTTTGCTTTCTTTCATGATCTCTAGTGAATGCTTTCTTGTTTCTTAATTTTGAGGATTTGCTTGCTTGACCTTTCTCTCTTATCTCTCCCTCCTCATCTTTATTCACCAGTCGCTAGGGGGATGTAATCGATGCCAGATAATCAACCTTACCATCAATGCTGGACAAGTGCAAAAGTCAAATGAACCTTTGGCAACTTTAGCATCATACAGGAGAGTAAAGGTAGGCCAAGACTTACAACTTTTTGTCTTGTAGCTAGATTTCATTTATAACTTCGATTTATTCGATGCATTCATATTCTAATATAATTTATACATAAAGCAGGGAAAGATTTTGTTTGGCATACTACTGAAATATGCATCTATTGATGGCGAGCAGCAACAAGGTGATTCCTGGCTTCATGTGGGGCAGGACGTACATCCAGAATGAAGTGTGCAATTTATACATATAATCATGGGAAATACTAGTCTCATGTTGTAGAAGACTAGTATCTTATTCCATAGATACTTCGATAATTATATATACAAAATGCCCCCAAACTCATCATGTCTTCTAATTCTATAGGAAGCCCGTGATGGTGTAGTGCCCGTTGCCTCTATGCTAAAGTATTATGTATTTTCTTCTTTTCTATGTTGTACAGTTCCATAAGAGGATACGAGATATGCTGGGTAATATGAGAATGAATATCGACAAAATGCATAGTGGTAACTTATACATTTATCTTATGTTGTATATTGACAATAGAAAAATCAATAATAAAGAGGGCATAATGTGTTAATGACGTGATATGATTCGACCATTAGTTGTACTGATTTAATCTTGAATTAGGGATGGGCTAAAACAAACAAACCAACTGAATTTAATTGAACCAAACCTGAAAAAAAATGAAACGTTTGAACTGATTTGCATGCAATACCTTTTTTATTTTTTTCCCTCTGTTTAAATAGACCTTTGCCCAGTTGATTTCAAAATTTTCAATTAGGGATGTAAATAAATTCGACGGTCTATTAGCAATTTATGACTTTGCTTTTTTAGCAAATTAAGTCAGGTTTAGGTCTAAAAATAAGTCTATTTAAATATTGGGTCATATATCTACTTCTATAAATTTTTTAACCAGTCTATATTTATTTAAGATTATATATGATAATGTTTATAAAAAATTAGAATAATTTATGCACGGAAATTAATAATTTTCTCTCTCTATAGGATTGGAAAACCTAATCGGATACCTAATAGTCATAAAAAATTTATCATGTATTTTAATTTAATTTTTGATATCTTCTAAGCTTTATTGGATTGGAAAATCGGCTTTTTGACCCTTTTGCCTCTCATTAATTAATTAATAATCATTTTACCCCTTACCCAGAACTATCTATCAATCTATCCCTCTTTAATCAATTAACTTAAATATTTAATCGATTAAATGATCCAAACTGACAAAAATGATTGACTTGAAGATTTAATCAATTAAATTTTCAATAATAGGAGCAAAGACATAGGAATTAGGAAAGAACAAGAGAGGTGAATCGAAGAGAGGATGTGTGCAGTGTGCACCATTATTCGATTTGATTTGGTACAAGTACAAACAACTATGCTTTTATTATTGAAGTGGCGGCTAAGTGATATGTTGATCAGGATATTGTCATGTATGTAAATTCTCCATGAGGATCATTTACAGGTAATAATTATGTATATGTTCCTTTTTTTATTTTATGGTGTCTCTCATTTCTCTTTTTTCTCCACACATGACAAATGCTTCTTCTAACTTTGTATTCCTTCCTCCTTTCTGAAGGAAAGAGATACAACTTGCGAAATTCAAGGATAATGATTGGTGGAGCTCAGGGAGGGCAAACTGACATAGATATCAGGTATAGGCCCCATTTTCGATATGAAGAACTAGCGATGTTGTTGTACTGTTACTATCAATCAACTCATATGTCTTGTTGGTTCATTTTAACCATGTTACTATGTCTTGATAGTCTTTGCTCTTATTATTGAAGATTTAATCGATTAAGTTGAAGATTTAATCGATTAAATCTTCAAGTCAATCATTTTTGTTAGTTTGGACCATTTAATCAATTAAATCTTCAAGTTAATCGATTAAAGAAGAGTAGACTGGTAGATAGTTTTGGATAAAGGGCAAAATGGTTAGTAATTAATTAATGAGGAGCAAAAGGGTCAAAAAGCCTTGGAAAACCTGATAGGATACCTGGGTTTAGATGCCTCCAGGCGTATTCAATATTCAATTTATAAATTTAAATAGGTTAATAGGGTAGACTTTGTACGCAATATTCTATAGCGAAAATATGGTCCGGCCTATGGAGAAATTGTAATTTTAAATTATTCCAAATATGTTCAAATGAAGCAACAAATATGATTGTGATTTATTTGGTAAAGAAAAAGAAAGCAACATATTTGACATGATTTGATATCTAAGATTTGAGACGTGTTTCGAATAATTTAATTGTAATTATTTATTTATTTTTATAAACCGTTATATTTATTTTTAGGAATTTTCTTTATTTTTAAGATTTTAAATTTGAAAATGTTGGATCAATTCATAATTAGTCTATAAAAAAGTGTTTATGATCCTTATTGCAGGAGTTGAATTTTTTTATTTTGTTAATAGAAATTAAGAATCAGTTACTCTTTTATAAAATCCTAACTTTCTGTTTAGCCAATTTTCTATGCTCTTTCGGCATCAGGTTGTACACATATCTCTCCTATTTTTTTATATAAGAAAACAAAATATTACTAGGCCGACTAACTAGTATAAAAAAATAAAAATAAAAAATATGAAAGTTGTGAGCTATGTTGCACCGACACCGACATGGGATGCGATACGACACTCCGACACGTCAATTCTAAAAAATGTTAAATTTCAACACGTTAGGAAACATTTTGATATTAAATAATATTTTTAATTTATGTATTGTATATTATAGTTAACTAGTGTATTACATGTGCGTTGCACGGAGAAAAGAATCGGTTTGTTGTTAAAAGTTAACTTAAATCGTAAAAGTATATTGCTGCATTTTAACTTATCCTGTAGTCATTCAGAAATTACATAGTTTGACTCAACTTCTTTAAGTATTTCTAAAAGATGAACTTTCATTTATCACAATATGATTTTTCATTTTGTTTATATTCTTGTTTATGAAATATTTACAGCAGTAAATCCAATAATCTTAGCTACACAAAGACAGATTTGTTAGACAGTAAATAAATAAATAAAAAAATATGTTGGCATGCTGGGCGGGCCGGCCCGCTGAGCCGAACATTTTGCCACCTCTAACTGTCAGCATTTTATATCAGCGTGCAATAGATTTTTATATTTATCCATACAAAAAAAGGTTTTTATAGTTGCATTTAGATTACTATCTATTTTTATGGGTTCTCTTTTTCTGCAGTTACTGCGGATAAGTTATCTGCAGTAAGCCCAATACGACGTCGTTTTGGAACGAAAATCATGGTATTTTTGTAATTTTAATTTATTTCAGGGTTATTATAGTCTTTATATTTATAATTTTTTAAAATTTCAATACCAAAACGACGTCGGTTTGGAAAAAATGCAGATAACCTATCTGCATTAACTGCAGAAGCATTTTTCCCATTTTTTATATAGTTGCCACTAAATCGACTCTCTGATGTGTGTATTTGTGACATATATATTAGATGAAGAGTTGACAAATATTTGAGTTATTACGTTTAATATTCTAACAAACACTGGGCCACACAAAGACGAATTTGTTAGACAGTAAATATAAGAGAGATAAATATGGTTGCAGGCAGGGTGGTCCGTAGGGGTGTTCGCGGTCTAGATTGGATCGGTTTTGGAAGGAAAAATCATCTGATCCAATCCATTCGGTTTGATTATATAATCATCCATTCGGTTTGGAATTTTTTTCAAATCCGATCCAATCCAATCCAATTTTTTTCGGTTTGGATTGGATCGGTTTTCGATTTTTTGAAAATCTTAAAATTTATTTCATGAATATTATACAAATAACATATTTCGTATATATTGGCTTTGTATTTTTTTTTTTTTTGAAATACAAAAGCATTAGTAAACTATAAGATAGTTTATTTTTGGGGGCCAATGAAATATGAAGCTCTACAAAGATAAAATTTTGTTGATGAGATGTGACTAGATTTTTTCTTGGGCTTAGTTGATGGGTTAATGAGTTTTGGGTTTAGAAATTTTTGGGCTATGATTAGGAAAAGACCCAAGTAGGTAGAGGGGAATTAATATATTGGATTGGTTTGGATTGGATCGATTTTCATCAACCCATCCAAAAACCGATCCAATCCAATTGAAAAATTTGCGGTTTTTTTTCGGTTTTTGATTTTTCGGTTTTCGGTTATCAGTTTTTTGGTTCAGTCACCGCGATTTGGATCGATTGATGAACACCCCTAGTGGTCTGGCCCTCCTAGCCAAGACCCTATTTTGTTTAGATACTTGATCTTAAATATTTGCAGCAGTAAATCCAATAAAAATCACACAAAGACGGATTTGTTAGACAGTAACAAAAAATGTATTGGTAGGCGGGGTGGGCCGGCTTTGCCACCTGTAAATATCAGCATTTTATATCAGCATGTAATAGGTTTTTATATTTATCCACACAAAAAAAGATTCTTATAGTTACGTCTAGATTACTTTCTATCTATGTTTTTATAGTTGCCTCTAAATATCGACTTTCTTAAATGTGTGTTTTTGTGACATATTAGATGAAGAGTTGACAAATATTTGAGTTATTACATTTAATATTCTAACAAACATTTATAAGTGTTTGTAAATATTTAAGTTGGCAAATATTTGGTTTTAAGTTTTTATATTCAATTATTTTATTTTTTTTGGTAAACATTCTTTGGTTTTACTTTCCAAAGAATTGGTTGATATTACTCCACAATTCGATATCATGACTAATTTTTTTTATTGTAAGTGTAATAATAACACCAGTTACAAAAATAAAATAAAATAACTCCTTCCATTTATTTTGGACAAAAATTAAAATAATCATTAAATATTTTTAATTTTCAAAAAACATCAATAGTTCAATACTGTATTTTATTTACTAATATTATTTTATTATACTTAATTAAAATATTAAGGAAGTTAAAAATAATAAGTTATGCGTGATTTATATTTTAAAGTCACATATAATTTTAAAAAAAAAAGTAAATATAATTATAATTTTAAAAAAATAAATAATTTTTTTGCCTTTTGTTTTTTTTTTCATTTTCTTAGTACAGTTTTTCCATTTATTTTAACCAATTTATTTGGACGTTCATAAACAATATTATAAATTATTAAATATACCTATATATATATATATATATATATATATATATAAAACGTAAGATTTCCTAGTCCAGTTTCTGGTCCTTGCTTACAACAAGGAAGAGGAGGAAGCCAAAAGGCAAGGGTAGATTCCTTCCAAAAATTTGCTCTGTTGCGGAAGTAGCTGAAAGCAATCAATTACACGGAATTCCTGGTTACAGCTACCGGATCCTCAAGAATGATATCAACAACTTTCAGCTCTAAGTGATTCTCTTTGAGTTTATTGAATTACTCTGCTTTAGCATCCAAAAAAAAAAGCATTACAGCCTATAATTTAATTGTAGGATATTACACAAACAAAATTTCACCTCGCACATTCATCTTTGTACTACAACTTTTTTTGGTTTGCTCTTCAAATTTTTCAGTGAATCCCATAATGTGTCTGGCCAATGAAGTTAGCTACGACCTTTCAGATCCACATGAGCGGAGCTCTAAAAGATTCAACATGTCCAACACTTTTTATAGATTCACCACCAATGTCTAGTTCCCCAGTTTTATGTGCTGATAGATGTGTATAGGGTTGGCAAAACGGGACCCGGCTCGGCCCGATTCAATCCGCATTCAACTCAAAAAAACGAGTCGGGTTAGGGTTGGATCGAAAAAAAAAAACGAGCCAGAAAACTCAACCCAACCCGACCTGAGTCTGGTTAGGGTTGGCTCGCGGGTTGGCTCAAAAATATGGCTCGTGGGTTGGTTTGAAAAAATAACTCGTGAGTTGGCTCAAAAATTGGCTCGAGGGTTGGCTCGAAAATTGCTCGCGAGTTGGCTTGTTTTCAGCCTATTTAAATGACCGTGTAGTATTAATGCACTAGCTATGTGGCTTCCATCAACTTAAACAAAGGGTTACAAAACGAGAAATAAAAGAAAATTATTTTAGTTTCGAATTTTCTTCACAACAAATTTACATCAACATCAAGAAACAATCAGAATCACTTGCTACCAATTGGGTAAGATATTTGAACCAAACAGAGCCAGCACAACCTAACAATATAAATATGGCATGGATGTGGTAAGATTAGGAAATTAGGTTTAGAGAATGAAGAAGAATGATGACAGCATGTGTGGGTTTTGTCCATTTTTGTATATTATATTTTGTATTAAAAAAAAAACTCAACCCGCGAGCTGGCTCGTTTTTCACAAGCTGACGCGAGTCGGGTTTGCAGCTCATTTTTTCCAACCCAGCTCATTTTTTGCAGGTTACGAGCCAACCTGACAAGTTGACTCGTTTTTGCCAATCCTAGATGTGTAAGAGCTTTTACACTTTTTATGCTTTTTTATTAAGGGTAGTTTTGGTATTTTTAAAAAATTTGAATTTTAAATATTAAATATTTTCCAACTCAATAGACTTAAATATTATTAACAGGCTTAGCAATTTTTATGCAGAAAGTAGAGAAAAATATTAAAATAGTCTGTAAAATACTTAATGACAAATATTTTTTTACGATGCAAAAGTTAGATGGTCAATGGTTATTGAATGGTCATTCATATTATTTGAGTAATTAATAATAATAAATAATTATTTTTTGCAAAGATTTGTGGTATTTTTCAATACTTTAAATTATTTATGTTTAAAATTAAATTTTACTCGTTTTTTCAAACAAATAGAAGTTATTTTTTAAACATTTTAGAAAATATTAAAAATATTTTTTAGGTTTTAGTTTTTAAGAAAAAATTATTTAATTATTATAATCTTTTAAACATATTTTTTTAATCAAAAAACACGTTTTTAAAGCCAATTACGCATTGAGTTGGAAACATTAATCATAAATAGCATTAAAATATTATTTTGTAAAATGCGAGGAAGACTCTTTGTCTTTGTACCCATCACAGAAGTGTTGTTCTTGTCACTTTATATATATTTTTAACTTTTAATATTATTAAATTCTAATCTCATTTTTTCAGTTGTGAGCACTTTTTATTTTCAAAAATACTTTTTCACATTTCATATTTTATAGTTACAATTATCCTTGGACAATGAGACATGGAAAAACAATATTTATTTGGTGAAACGTAGATAACCCAGCATCATTGTGACTAAGTAAATATTTATGTAAAATGTAGAAAATGAAAAGCATTTCTACATACGAAAAATAAAGGAATTCGTTTAAAGTCAAGGAAATTAAGCCTATTGATTACCACTAATTGTTTTTTTACTGTAAATATCAATATGGAAAAAGAGCATGGTAATTAGGAAAAATATTTGTAGTGCTACAATAATACCAAACAATCGATACATTATTTACCAAATATGCAAAAAAATAATTTATTCATATTGTCCTCACCTTTATATTTATTTTCACTCTCACTTTTATAGTTATTTTCGCTTGTATTTTCTTATTTTATTTTTATTAATTTTGATAAGAGAATAGTTCATTGTCAATATTCAGCAACAGTAAACTTGAAATCGACATATAAATGTGACGATGATGGGTAAAACGGCAAACGTCTCTCAAATCATCCAACACATATAATTAATTAATGAAGTTAAAATAGAGATAATTTTGTAATGAAAACAACCTCATTAATTTCCAAAAAGGAGACAAACATCTTAATCCAAACTACAAGCTTTCATGGTTCACTTTTAAAAAATTCATTTAATAAGAAATTAGAAATAAGGAACACAAGATAATTTATGTTACTACTAATGAATTTTTCAGAAACACTTGAGATTAAAGAAGATAAAAACTCAATATGTAATGATCCAAATCTCGTTACAGCAATTCAAGAAACTCGATCAAAAAAAAATCACCATTCAAATTCTTATGAGGATGCGGCCACGGACGTGTTCTTGGGAGTTGCTTGAGTATCTAAATAAAGGTGAAATATGCATTTAGCACCCACACAACTCTGGATAAAATGGATGAACCAAGGGGGAAAAAAGCAATATATATATATATATATATATATATATATATATATATATATATATATATAGAGAGAGAGAGAGAGAAAGATTATATTTACAACCTATTTTCGTTAACAATCTCTTACAATCATATTTTAACCGTAGATTTCTGTCAATCAACGGTTATCATATAAATAACTTACAAATAAGGGGGCTACACTACATTCTTTTGTGCTTGCTGATTCTTTAAAATGGTCTAATCAAAAACATAATCAAAGTCATAACCTGAAATATATCAAGCAAGTCAAAATATAACGAGAAAAAATTACATTGGGCGAAGAGATGGAAAAAATATATTGCAAAATTTACTTATAATATATCATGCCCAAAGATACTTTTCAGAACAATATCAACACAACTATGCAATTTATTTATTTTATAATATTCAAAAAATGAAAAGAATTATGGAGAAAATACTTGTAGAAGAAAAATAAATAGAGAAGAATGTCATATTGTTACAATAAGGAAGTCACGAAGACAAAGAAGGAGCTCTAGCCGCTTGGAGGACATTGTAGCATAGGAGACTTATGAGATATTGTAATAGAAAACTTTAAGCGGTGATAGTTGTTGTATTAGAAGTAGTGGATTAGAATAATTGACAGTTGTCCATTGAGGTGTCATATAAATAAGTAATGTACTGAATTCATTGGTTTTTCACTTTTGGAAAATAAAATTGTCTCGAGGTTCTTTTCTATTGTCTTCCTTTATCAGATTAGGGGTAATACCCTAACAGTGGTTCTTTCATCCTTGAATTCTCCACCTTTTTCTTCTTCTCATAAGACTGTTGATGAACACGATGCAAATTCAAGATTTATCAGAAGAGCTGAATTCGTTCCAGCAACGAGTTGACCCGAATTTGGAGGAAACTCGTCTTCAAGCTACGGATACAAGAGATCAGATTTCTTTGTTAGCTTCTGATACAAAGAATCAGATATCTTTGTTTGTAACACAAATGCAACAATTGCAAGAAGCATTTCTATCACGCCCAATGCATGGCAGAGGATCCTCAAGTTCCCATTCTCATGTTCATCTTGAAACCTCTTCGTCGGATCAGGGTCCTAGACACAATGATGGGGTGGATCAGTGTACACTTCTCAAGGGTGTGCGAATGTAAATTTCGATTTTCAATGGCACAGATCCAAACAATTGGATCTTTAAAGATGAACTTTTCTTCCGTCTTCAACACATTCTGGAAGATTGTAAGGTTCCTTTGGCTGGAATTCGCATGGAGGGGATGGCAGCTGCTTGGTTTCAGTGGATGTTCAACAGCGGCACCATTGGCACATGGAGCTCGTTCACAATGGCATTGCATCAGTGCTTTGGTTCTTCATCATTTGTTAACCTTAAAGGTACGCTGTCAAAATTGACGTAGACATCAACCCTCAGAGACTACATCCAACGTTTTGAGTCCCTGGTCAATCAAGTTCCAGATCTTGATGATAGTCTTCTCAAGGATTTCTTCATTTCTGAACTTCAAGCAGAATTACAAAGTGCTGTTCAATTAAGGGCTCCAACTACTCTCCATCAGGCGTTGCAATTGGCATTAGCTTATGATGATCATCACGGTGAGCTTAAATCTTCCTTTTTTACTTCTTCACGAAAGTTTCTACCTAGAAACACTTCCCCTGTTGAAACTACTCCCAAGCCAACATCAAACCTTGTATTGACCCACAACCAAACCTTAGCCTTACCACCATCGTCAAATTTTAAATGCTTTTCACATGCTGATTTACAGAAGAAACGTGGTTTGGGACTTTGCTATACATGCAATGAGAAATGGACAAGCAAACATAACTGCAAGAATAAGTTCATGATGCTGATAACTGAGGAAGCAGAGGATCACGAGGCTGACCATGAAGACCAATTAATTTGGTAGCCTGATCAAGTTATGATTGAACCTACGGATGCATCTCTCAACACATTATCAATTGATGAGGATCAACATTCACTCAAATTTGTCACTTCCTTGAAGGGCAGTGTTATCTCTGTATTGGTGGATTCGGGGAGCACACAAAATTTCATGCAAAAGCAATTAGCAATGCAGTTGGAATTGCCAATGGTTCGCACCCGTAAACTACGTGTGTTTCTCGGTAACGGTGAGTTATTTTTGGCTGATCGCAAATGTTTACAAGTTCCTATTCAATTGCAAAATGTTGTTTTCCATGTGGTTTTTTGGTTAATTGAGTTATCTGATTTGCATGTTGTCTTGGGAATGCCGTGGCTGGAGCTTCTGGGTAGAGTCACTCATGATTACAATAAAATGACAATGGGAATTTTTTGGGAGGGGAAGAATGTCGTGCTGCAAGGTCTTCATGCTTCATCTTCCCACAAAGCACAGGCTGACAAAACATGTGCTACATGTTGTTCTAGGCATTTGTTGATTGGACAACCTACCAAAATTCCACTCAACTCAGACATATAAGCATTGGAATCTTCCATTAGACCAGAATTGTGGCAAGTAATATTAAATCATCAAAAGGTGTTTACTGTCCCATCTGAATTGCCTCAATTTCATGGATTAGACCCCTCCATTCATGTACTAGAAGGTTCAAAGCCTATAAATGTCAAACCATATCGTTATGCATACTTCTAAAAGTCCGAGATTGAGAAACAAGTTGCCGACTTGTTGAAGTATAGGTTCATCCAGCATTCCCAAAGTCCATATTCATCACCAGTTCTTTGAGTCAAAAAATAGGACAATACTTGGAGGATGTGCATTGACTGTAGGTCCTTAAATGCTGCTACTATCAAGGACAGGTTTCCCATCCCCATTATAGATGAATTACTTGACGAATTGGGAGGCTCAATGGTGTATACTAAGCTGGACCTTAGAGCTGGATATCACCAGATAAGAATGTTACCAGCTGATGTGCCCAAGACTGCATTTAGGACTCATGAAGGACACTATGAGTTCCTAGTCATGCCTTTTGGCTTGGCAAATGCACCAGCTACATTTCAGGCAGCAATGAATTATATGTTCAAGCCTTTCCTCAGAGGATTCATCATTGTTTTTTTTTATGACATATTGATTTTTAGTAAATCTATTGAAGACCATGTCCAGCACTTGGGTACCACCTTATCATGTTTGAAACAACATAAATTCTTTGTGAAGATTAGCAAATGTGCATTTAGAGTTGACACCATTGAATATTTGGGCCATGTGGTTTCTAAAGATGGAGTGCTTGCAGATCCAGAGAAGATACAAGCAATGACTCAATGGCCAGAACCAAGATCTCTTAAACAGCTTCGTGGCTTCTTAGGCCTAACTGGCTATTACCGTAGGTTTGTTAAAGGATATGCATCATTAGCATTACTGATGCAAAATCGGCAAGTATACCGTTCGTTCCAAGTAATAAAGTGATAAGTAGAGTATCGTTCCCATGAGGATTAATGCACCAATTACTAGTTTAGCTATTCCCCTTAAGTTGGGAAATAAAGTTGGTTTGAGTTGTGAAGAGAATTGATTTTGGAATTTAAAAATAGAATTTAAAATAAAATAATATTTAAAAACAGAATTTAAAAACAATTAATTTCTAACGTATGCAAGAAAAGATCAAGAACGCGAGAAAGTATTGATGAAAAATTTATAAAAAGGATGTAGCCAGGATGCACTTCACCTCTGATCCCTTATATTCCTATATTGTATTTTATAATTAATTAATTTGTTTGCTCAGACAATTCATTATTTTCCTATAAAATAGTTGAACCCTAATGTCTTAGTGATTTCAACCCTTTAATCCAATTAGAATCCTAATGTCTTAGTAATCCCTCTTGAATTAAGCATTAAGCAAATGAATTATGAGTCTGCAATTTATGTAAGCCTATGTCTAGATCATGCACAAATTGTTATTCTACCCTTGTTCAGACTAAAACCCCAATATGTCTATTATGAGTCCTAACCCTCAAAGCCCTATAATTTAGAGTGATCAGTTCTAAACAGGATATGAAAAATTAAACCAGGTAGAATAAAACAAACTAACTAATTAACTTATAAAATATCAATACAGAAAATATAAAGGATTCACATCGGGTCTGTGATCTCAACTACAAAAACAAACTAGCCAGACATAGTTGGCTTAAATAAATTAAAATAAAAAGAATTCATAAAAGCAATAAAGAAGAAGAAGAAGAAGAAGAAGAAGAATCAATGATCTCCGGTCTTCAACTCCGTCGGAATCCTGATCTCCAGCGTGAGCCTCCAAAAATTCTCTCCAGCCAAAGATTCTTTCCTCTGGGGTCTTGGTCTCTATTTATAGACTTTGTGTCCTTTGTGTAGAAATCTTGATTAAATCTTCATCGTGCATCTCCGGTCAATCTCTTTCTGATACAAACAGGATTTAATGCTGATAGTCCGCACCTCCCACGCTACTAGCATGGTTCCCACGCTGTGAGCGTGGATGTCTCTGGCTAATTTTTGCTTCTGGCGCTACTAGCGTGAGTTTCACGCTAGTAGCGTGGGACTTCGATTTCTTACTTCCAAACTTGGCTCCTTATTGTCCTGTTTTTCCTACAAAATCAAAAGAAAATCAGTTGTACAATCTTTGATTGAGATTTTAACAAATCAACAGTAAATATTGCCTTTTTATTCAAGATTGATCAATATTCTTTCTCTTTTTGGCTTAGATTTATATATATGCTGGAGGCATATCAAACAATTCTCAGATTTGAACGTTGTTGTCCTGAGCAATGTAATAGATTAAAGTCAAAGGCAAAGATTAACTCTGTGAAGAAAAACATGGAACATGAACATCTTAAGAAATCAGACTGCTATGCATGTATAACTTCCTATTAAAACTTCAAACAATGCTTTTCAGTTGTATCAAGAAATTAGATCCTAACTTGAATATTCCTCACCAGATAAATATACTCTCATTGCTCTAGTGTTTGAGGGGTTCACACTCATTCCATCAGTGTAGCAGTAATTCTATAAGCTTGAACATATTCTCAATTCCTAATATTGAGGAACCCATTTGACATGCATAGACTGATCAAAAAGTCTTTGATAGGTTATAACTTGGTCTGGTTTGGGGGTAAGAATCTTTTGGTCAGAGGCTGATTAATTTGAGAGACTGAAATCCTGAGATTTTTGATATTATTTCCTTCTCAGTCTTTTAATTCTGCCACATTTCATCAATTTGGGATTCTTTTCCCTTTTTTACTATCTTTTTCTTTTCTTTCCTTGTTTGCAGATGTTTTCTTTCTTTTCTCTTTTTGAGCTGCATTTCTTTTTCAGAATTTTTGCAGTATTTTTGCAGACCATTTTTCTGTTTCCTTTTTCAACTTACTTAACTTTTCTTTTGAGAAGTACCTTGACTTTTTTCCTTTGATGAGCATTTCAATCTCTTTCAAGGTGTGTCAATGGAGAAATGGTTAAGTAATTTTCATCAGGTTTTGAATAAATTGGTCTAAGGCTCAAAAGGGCTAACAATGGAAAATTCTTTTAGGCAAGCTATTTGGCTCTAAGCTAACAAGAATAAACATGCCTTTATCATATCAGTAATGCATGCAAGCCAGAGAAACAGTTCAAGTTCTAGAAAACTACTACAGTGAGGCCTCTCTGAAAAAAAAATATTTCTGTTTGGGCTCAAATCCTCACAGTTGTGATCCAAATTAGAATCTAATTTCAAAATTTCACATCAAGCATTATCTAAGAATTTTCACTAAAACAATTATACAGACGAGCAGTTATCATTCTCAGATTATCAAAACAATTGAATGCTCCACAGATATCACGCTTCTTATAATTCAATCTAATTACTTACTGAGTGAGCTTTGTAAAATCTAAGAACGCTTGTTCAGGAATTCACTATTTTGTATTTTTTTAATTTTTCTAAAAAAAATTGAAAATTTGAATGAAATGCATTGAATTAAAAAGCAAATAATAATAAAAAAAAAATTGAAGGTTAAAAATATCTTCCCTTTTTACGGAAAAATTTCAGTTAGATGTCCTCTCTGTTGTGTAGTTCCGCAGTTAGCAGGTATCGCATACAGTATGTGACCAATTCCCAGAGGCAATTTTTGTAGCACTACAAGAAAACAGGCAATCAGGGGCGGTTTTTTTTTACATTCAGAGGTGGTTTAAACCGCCTCTAGTAACCACATCAGGCGGTTCTCAAACCGACTCTATTAACTCCGCCGAGAGGCAATCTAAAGCGGTTTATGCAAACCGCTGGAATTACCGCCTGAATACACCTTTCAGAGGCGGTTATTTAAACCGCCTGAACTATATATACAGAGGCGGTTACATTAACCGCTTTAATACTAATTCTGAGGCGGTCCTCGAGGTGGATATATTGACCGCCTTAAAACTATATACCAAGGCGGTAGTGGAAGAAGATATTTTAACCACTGATAAACGGTATACTGAGGTGGTTTTCTTAACCACCTCCATTATATTGGCAGAGGCGGCTTTTCTAATCGCCTAAAAATGAGTTTCAAGGGAGGTTTTGAGTACAGCCTCCAAAAGTAATTCGCACGCAGTTGGAGGAATTGCCTGGATTCATTTTTGGAGGCGGTTATTACCATCGCATCCAATTTGTAATTGGAGACGGTTATTGTTCTATATAGGATGTTGTAATTTTATTGAATTAAACTGCCTTAAAATGATATTACCTTACTTTTTGTGTATAAAATACTATTTTTAATTAAAACTTTTCATTTTTTATAATGCTAATTATCAATTCTTTTTATTTTAAAATTACTTTAAAAAATTATAATATTATTCATATCTTTTTACATTACTAGTACTAATCATAACTTTAATAAATTTGCATTATTAATTTATTTATTTTACGAAACATTCAATACATTTGTTTCTTTTTACTTTTAATCACCTTCTTCTTATTTCTATTATTAGTTTTAGGGATTTTTTTTATGAAATATTCAATACATTTGTTTCTTTTTACTTTTAATCACCTTCTTCTTATTTCTATTATTAGTTTTAGGGATCTTTTTTACGAAACATTCAATACATTTGTTTCTTTTTACTTTTAATCACCTTCTTCTTATTTCTATTATTAGTTTTAGGGGAAGATTATATTTACAACCTATTTTTATTTACAACTTCTTACAACCATATCTTTACCGTTGATTTTCGTCAATCAACGGTTAAGATCTTCGTAAATCAGATTTATTAATTATTATTAATTCACAATAAATGACAATCGTTGATTGGCGAAAATCAACGGTTAAGATATGATTGTAAGAGTTTGTAAACTATTTGGGTTGTAAATATAACCTCTCCCTTAGTTTTATATTCTCACAGTATGATACCCGGCTTTGATTCTTCATTCCCCTATTTGATGATATTCAAACATTAAATAATTCAAGCGTTTATATTGCACCAACCATTATTTGGTAGGAGAATAGCATCGCCAACTATTTTTCAACGTGATGATGAGTATTGCAACATAAGGGATGACAATTATCTGCATAAATTAGATATTGACACCAGAAGACTAAACAACGCAACCTTAATGCTTGCCGTAAGCATTACCCAATATTATTTGATGGACCCTTTGATCCTAACACTGCAACTAGATGGCTTTATGGAGTGCACCGAACCACATAAGTTGTTGTTTGCTACCTAAATGCTAGATGAAGATGCACTTGAGTGATGGACAAACGACTCTTAGGACTATGAGATGTAGGCCCAGATTATGACCTGACAGTTGATTGAAGAGCTTTTCCTGGGAAGATATTTACCCTATGATGATATACAGTGAAAAAAGGGACAGTTTGAGGCCCTAGTGAAGGGCTTGATGTCAGTTCACGAGTACCTGGCAAAGTTTAATGACAATTAGCTAAGTTTGCTTACTTCATTATCTCACATTGAAGTCCAAACATTATCTCATACACACATAATCTCATACATATCTCATACACACATTACTGAATAACATAAAAAAATTGTTGTTAAATATATTTCTTGTTACTAGCATGCACAGAGTTTAGTGAAGCCTAAAGTGCATGTAGCATGTACCACTATGACTAGAAACCCTTTTATAATGTGCTACGAAGTTGAGCACTAACATAGAAGAAACAAGTTAGATAACTAGATTAAACAATCACTTATTTTATATATCGACCAACCATTTGTAAATACCAACTTATGTTATAGAGAGTCACTCTATATATAATCGTGCGAATTTTTTATTTTTTATATTTCTCTATCAATTAATAAATTATTCGATTAATCCGATTAAGTTGAATATGATCATAAAGACATCACCATAGACTCTAATTCCGATTAAGATCAATATGATCATAAAGACATCACTATAGACTCTAATTTCGAAGCCGCGGGTGATGCTAGAGTAATTGTTGTCAATTATCAATGAGTGTGTGAACTAATACAATAAACCGCCTTAGAATAGATCTTCTAGGCGGCTATAAAACTGCCCAAAAAATGTATTTGGAGGCGCTTTAAAAAAAACTGCCTCAGAATGATGTATTTACAGGCTCCTTATCAAAACACTTGAATTTCCATCATTATATGAACTATGGGGGCGGTTTTGGAAACCAAGTGTGATATACATTTATCGGCGGTATTTATTTTACTGCCTCAAAATGAAATCAAGTTTAGGCGGAATGTATAATCGCATACTAAACCGCCTCAGATTTTGTAATACAGAGGCGATTTTTTAATTTCCGACTCAAAATTTAATGTACGGGCAGTTAATATAACAACCTTTAATTATTATTTTAAGGCGGATTTTGTGGAACCTCCTTTCTTAAAGAAAGCCGCCTGCACTACCGCCTGAGTATGTAATTTGCAGGCGGTTTTTGTTAAACAACCTCAATATAACAGTCGTTATTTCCCTGTTTTCTTGTAGTGTATAGACTTAAGGAGGTGATGACTTCCACCCCTGTCTTGGTTCTTCCTAAATTTTCTGAGCAGTTTGTTGTGGAAACTGACGCGTCAAACAGTGGCATAGGAGTTGTCCTCTTGTAGAATAACAAGCCATTATCATTTTTCAGCAAAAAATAGGGCCTCGTTTAGCAAAGTCCTCAACTTATGTGCGTGAATTATATGCTATTACTGTTGCAGTCAAACGATGGAGGCAGTATCTACTCGGTTCAGATTTTATCATACGCACAGATCATCAAAGTATCAAGGAGTTGTTGACTCAAACGATACAAACTTCTGAACAACATAAATATCTCAGCAAACTGTTGGGGTATAGTTTCAAAATTGAGTACAAAACAGGACGTACAAATGTAGTTGCAGATGCACTATCTCGAGTTTATGAAGATGAATCATTATGTGCACTATTTTCTCAACCTTCCTTTGATATTCTGGCTGACATTAAGCAGCAAAATTCAGTGGATCCCTATCTCTTGGAGCTACATCAGTAGTTCAATCAAGGCAAAGTAACTGATCCTAATATCTCAGCTCGGGAAGGAATTTTATTTCATAAAAACAGGTACTTACTTGGACCTTCCTCCTCACTGATTCCTATTCTTATTAAGGAAGCTCATGTTAGTATTTGGGTGTCCTAGAGACAATCTTATGATTAAATAAGGACAGAGATGTAGACCTTTTTAATATTGTTGCAAATAAATAAAAGCACTCTTTATCTTGTCTCATAATTCTGTCTCGATATTAATGTTAATATATTATGAATAACTTGATAAACCCCGTGGAATAAAATAGGTATCTCTTGAGTATCTGTGATGTGATCACAATCATGAGGATTCAAGAATACCGGATGTTTATTCCTAATTTTATGTTCCTAGTCTAGAGATACTGAGAATGGGGTCAGTAATCTCGGGTAAGACTAGCACGACTTATCTACTTGTATATGGATACAAGGTATAGACCTCATGTGCTGCAGATATGGAGATGTCTTAGCTAAAGTCGTGGGTGGACCTATAAGGGTATAACTCGCACTGAACGGACCCACAAAGAGACTCTATGAGGAAATCTCACAGATAGTATCATTAGAGTAGTCTCTTCATATTTGGCTATGTCTTTCTTTAGACCAAAAGTTATCACTTAGACTGTGTTCTAGAAGGCATGCTTTGACTGTATACCTCGTCTGCCTGAAACATGGAGACTCCTAGGTATGCTCTTGGGCTTGTCCTGATAGGGCACAGGGCTAGGGTGATAAGCTGAAGGAATTCGTCAAATCTCTGTGAGAGATTAAATTATCCTTAAACCGGAGAAATCAGGATGACATTTACAGTGACTCAGAAATCTATGCATAGTAAAAGAGATCATAAGATGATCCGCCTTTAGAGTCAGAAAATTGAAGACTCCTTATTTCATATAAAGCTAACCCTAAACCGCAAGGGTTGATGCGTTTCCTTACCCTAGGTTTTATGGGAAGGTAACCGAGACGAAGGGACAAACATATGGCAACCAAATATGTTTAATAGGATGATCAAATCATTAATCTAACTAGTTCTGGGGCAACAAAGCATTGCTAGTGCTCTGTGTTGTCATTAGATGGGTTGTGGGCTTATTGGGCCCAAGCCCATTTATGTCAGTGGCTAAGTTGGACCTAATGGGTCACACACAAACACCTAATTGTCTAGATGCTCTAGCATTAAAGATATTGGGCCTAATAATAGTTATTAGCCCAAAAAGTTGTTTGGAACTCCACCTAAAGGGGTGGAGGGCGCATGGATCAATTTAATGGGCTTGGATAGTCCAAGACATTACTAATTAGTTTAATTAGTTAAATTAATTATCAAACATTTAAATTTTGAATTTTGGAATTCGAAATTTGAATTTTGAAATTTTGAATTTTGAAATTCGAATTTTGAATTTGAAATTTGAAATTTGAAATTCGAATTTTAAAATTTGAATTTTGAATTCGAATTTTGAAATTTGAAATTTGAAATTTGAACTTTGAATTTGAATTTGAATGTTTGAACATTTGAATTTGAATATTTGAATGTTTGAATTCAAATATTTGAATTCGAATTTGAATTGCCTATGAAAAGTTGTTTCATAACAAAAGGATAAGAAGAGATCTTGTTGGAACAAATCACTAGTATCATGAGAGAATCTTTTGGACATAATCCAAGGCTATATATGGCGCTGATTTGGGCTGTTGGTGAGCAAGATTTGCTCATCAAAATCAGCTCCAGAAGATTCAGTCAGTTGGGAGAAAATCTGAGTGAGTTGATTCAAATTTGAATGCAACTACTCAGATGTATCTGGTCACCTTTTTGGGCTATATGGGGCGCACCATATAGCTGATCTTATGAAGATTTCTGATCATAATTTTGAATAGGTTTTGAACCAATTCTCAAGAGAATATTCCAGGAGCCTGTTAGCAATTTTTGAAATTAAACAGCTCCACTTCTCTCTCTCCAATCTGGCGCCTAATGATCAGATTTTTGGGAGAAAAATCTGATTGGTATTTTATTTTAAATACTCTCCTCTTATGCGCCTATGTGGTTAGTTGTTCCTCCAAGGGTTTTTCTGAAAAGCCTAGCCTATTCTCTCCTTTCTCCTACGCCACTTGTGAAGCTTTCACATTGAGAGCTTCACTCTTTCAAACACTTTCACCTAGCCTCCATCTTCACACATAGAGCGCCCAGCAAGCCTCTTTGTGGTGATCATCCGGTGGCTTCACAAGAAAGAGTGCTTGCACCTAGACGAGTGGGTGGTGTGGATCAACATTAGAGGGTCTGAACCCTTCAGACCTGCCTTGATCATCTGGTGATTTCACGAACAAGGTAACATCATGCTTTCCTAAAGCATGATCTTGATGTGCATGTATATTCCGCAATGAAAAATTTTGTTTTTCCCTCTTGCATGCATCGGCCTTCAAGGCCATTTCGACCTTCAGCTCATAGGTCTCCAATTGGAGGTCATGCTGGTGTTTTGCGTACCTTCCTAAGGCTATCTTCAACCTTCTATTGGCCTTCAATGAGAAATGATGTGAAGAAGTTTGCAGGATAATGTATTACATGTCAACAGGTCAAGCCTGAAACTTCTAAGGCCTTTGGGTTGCTGCAACCTCTTCCAGTGCCTGAAGGAGTCTTCGAAGAGTTAACTATGGACTTCATTACTAGTCTACCCCAGTCTAAAAATTTTGCTACAATCTTGGTGGTAGTTGATAGACTCTCCAAGTATGCTTATTTTGGCTCCCTTCCTTCCCATTATACTGTTGCATCAGTTGCTTCTTTGTTTTGTGAATTAATTGTGCGCAACCATGGCTTCCCTCACTCCATCCTCTCAGACCGAGATAGTATATTTCTCAGTCACTTTTGGACGCAACTCTTTAGCCTTAGTGGAACAACGCTGCGCACAACATCTTCATACCATCCACAGTCAGATGGCCAAAGTGAAGTCACTAATAGGTATGTGGAACAGTATTTACGTTCATTTTGCCATGAGAAACCAAACTCGTGGTCAAGCTTCCTTGGTTGGGCTCAATTTCACTATAATTCTGTTGTTCACTCTGCCATTCGGATATCACCATATCAGGCCCTTTATGGCAAACCTCCCATCATGATTCCTTTTTACCCTCGCGGATTGGTGAAGGTAGAAGCCATTGATTCCATGTTGTAGCAAAGAAAAGAGGTGTTGTTTGAGCTCAAAACACACTTGGAACGTGCAAGAAATAGGATGAAATACAATATGATAGGCATCATAAGGAATGCATATTTGAGGTAGATGACCAAGTTTGAGTCAAACTCCAACCATACCGTCAAGTTTCAGTTGAGAGACGTGTGAATCATAAACTTTCCAAACGAATTTTTGGCCCATTTTTAATTGAAAGGGTGTTAAGCCCAGTGGCTTATCAGCTGAAGTTACCCCCAGGATGTCAAATTCATTCAGTATTCCATGTTTCCCTTAAACCATTTAAATGAGTTGATTCCAAAATAGGAACCTCATTACCAGTTTTTGCATTTGACAATAGGCCCATTCAAGAACCTTTAGCAGTGTTGGCTGTTCGATCTACTAAAAACAATGGACAGCCAACCAGAGAGTTTCTGGTGCAGTGGGCGGATACAGTCCCTGAGGATGCTTCATGGGAACCTGAAGATGAGCTGCGTCGTTCTTATCCTTCTCTCAACCTTGAGGACAAGGTTGCTTTTCAAGGAGAGGGGAATGTTACAATAAGGAAGTCACAAAGATAGAGAAGGAGCTCTAGCCGCTTGGAGGACTTTGTAGCTTAGGAGACTTATGAGATATTGTAATAGAAAACTTTAAGCGGTGATAGTTGTTGTATTAGAAGTAGTGGATTAGAATAACTGACAGATGTCCAGTGAGGTGTCATATAAATAAGTCATGTACTGAATTCATTGGTTTTTCACTTTTGGAAAATAAAATTGTCTCGAGGTTCTTTTCTATTGTTCTTCCTTTATCAGATTAGGGGTAATACCCTAACACATACCTTCCTCTGAGGAAGTAAATAAGTACATATCTTAGCGATTCCAAATTATCCCTTCAACTTTGCTCTAATCAGAGCTGCAAAAAAAAAAAATACATGTTCATCTAATAAAAGAACAACTTGAGAAGATGAAAAAGATAAACATATAGAGAAGAGAAGAAATATGTGCACGAAGCTGATTACCAAATGAAAAGACCCATTAATGCATATCTTAATTATACACGAAATAATTTTTTTTTAATAATTAAGCCCAATAGTGAGATATTAATAGGGTTAACAATTACTCAGGCATAAAGTAGTGGGATATTAAATGCCTGTTTGGATCCTCTCTTTTTTAAGTTAGAAGCTACTTATAAGCATAAGCTACGCCAAACAAATTTTGAGAAAATCTCTTATAATGAAAAACTCTTTTTTTTTTATAATGAAGAAAAAAGCTAAAAACTCCTAGGAAAAGCTTTTTTTAGAGCCTGTTTGGATCATCTCTTTTTTAAGCTGGAAGCTACTTATAAGCTAAAGCTAAAAAAAGAGCTAAAAAAAAGATAAAATCTATTTGGTAATTACATAAAATATTTAGTTTAAAAGTTACTTAAAAGAACATATTTCAAGAAAATTATCTTTCTCTATCCTATAGCTCTTCATTTTTTTAGAAAAAACACACAATTCAAGAAAAGCAAATAAGAGCTTAAAAAAAAGCTCTCCGTAGGAGCTTTTACCTTTTAGCTTTTTTTTCATTTAAAAAAAAAGATCTTTTCATTATAAGAGTTTTTCTCAAAACCTGTTTGGCCTAGTTTATGCTTATAAGTAGTTTCTAGCTTAAAAAAGAGAGGATCCAAACAGGCATTTAAGCTCTTATCTGCTTTGTGTTTTTTTATTAAATAAAGAACTATAAAGATAGAGAGAAATAATTTTCTTGAAATATGTGTTTTTAAGAAACTTTTAAGCTAAAATTTTTATGTAATTACCAAATAACGTTTAGTTTTGTTTTGTTTTATAAGCTCTCTTTTTTTAGCTTTATATAAATAGTTTCTACCTTAAAAAAAAAGAGGATCCAAACATGCTCTAATACAGTTGTTTACCACCAAAAAATGTTGAACTATTTTCCAACCGATATCAAGTTTAAAATTCAAATTTTAAAAAAGTAGTGGATATTAATACAGATGTCTGCCACCAATTAATGCTGAACTCTTTTCCCACTATATCAAGTTTAAATTTTTAATTTAAAAGTTACTAAATGAGGAAAACATTTAAAGTAGTTTCAAGTGTGAACACAAAGTGGATATTAAAGGAGAGAGAGCGATACGTCAGCAAACTTGCCAAAAAATGACATTCATTTTTAATTATAGATATTTAATAATTTAACTCAAAAAAAATGAAACTAAACTTATAATACTTATTAATTTTGTAAAAAAATATAAGATATCCTAAATATTTATATTAAACTTAATAAAACAATTATAATCCAATAAATTTAGGGTTTTATAAGAGTTATGTTGTAGGAAAAGTGATTGTGTAATGTTATAGAGATTAGTTTTGTGTGCCGTAATTTTTTTTCCTTTTTTCTTTAAAAAGTGTGGGCCCACAAAATGTTGTGTGTGTATAAAAGTTTGTTGTGTCATGTTAAATGACAAATGCAAACCCCATAAATTTAAGGCTTTAATGTTTCTAAAGTGAATGTAGATAAGTTATCTACATTCACTCCCAAAACGACGTCGTTTTGGGTTGAAAAATTAAAAAATTATAACCAAAAAGACTATTATAACCCTGAAATAAATTGTAATTATAATAATACCTTGATTTTCGCCTCAAAACGACGTCGTTTTGGACTCACTGTAGATAAGTTATCTATATTGACCGTAGAAAAAATGAACCCTAAATTTAATAGTTGTAATTCAAAAAGGAGAAGTTATTCCATGGGTGAGTCCAATAAAATTTATAAATGGTCCCTCTCACATGTAAAGGGTAAAAAAATAAAACAAAAGAAAAAGCAAGATAAAATGGTCAAAAAAAAGTTTTGATTGTGAGTGGAACCATGACAAAATTATATGGGCCGCGTATAAAAAAAATTTCTCAAAAAGTAACACAATGTAATCTTTAAATTTTTTTTAAATCTTTGCAATAAGTGTTAAAGTGAGTATTAAAAAATATCGAAAATTAAAAAATCAAAGGTGGGTCCAATTTAAATGTGTGTGTAGAAATGGAGATCTCGGCGATTGGTGAACCATCCGCTGAGGAGGTTGATCTCTTGAAGCGTAGTACTATACACTCTTACAGTTGAATGGGCTAAAAGTTACGGATGACGTCGAGGAAAGGGATTGGTTTGAGGAGTTGGATGTTCATGGTATGGAGGAGGATGTTCAATCAAATGACCAAGATGATCCTTTCTGTCCTACATACAGATTTTCAAAAGAGCTATATAAGGAGAGTTGCAGGCCTTGGAAGCAAGCTGTGATTATCAAGCTCTTGGGAAAAAAGGTTGGTGTAAAGTTTCTGCTGAACAGACTCTTGAAGATGTGGAATCTGTCGGGGACACGTGAGTTCATTGATATGGAGAACGATTACTTTTTGTTTCGTTTTGCGGATTTGAATGACTACAACTTTGTTTTGGAGGAAGGGCCTTGGATTGTGGCAGACCATTATGTTTCTGTTCAACGGTGGCGGCCATTATTTGATCCTTACGAGGACAACCTTAAAAAATTAGCTGTTTGGATCCGTATTCCGGGGTTACCTATGGAGTTCTATACCTCCCAACATTTGCGGAACATAGGTGATCTATTTGGGAAAACACTGAAGATTGATAGGAACTCTATACGTAAAAGTGATGCTGGTGATGGGGTTGTTACGGAAAGGGCCAAGTTTGCGCGTATTTGCGTAGAAGTAGATCTCAGTAAAGGCTTCTTGTCTAAATTCAATCTCATTAATAAGGTTTATACGGTAGGGTATGAAGGCCTTCACATGATCTGCTTTGCATGTGGTAAGTATGGGCATAGGCGTGACACTTGTTCTTCGGTTTCGGTGTCAACCGATAGTCATTCTCACCAAAAGGATGTTCGTGCAGAGGTTGTTAACAATGGTGTCAGGCGTGAGATGGCAGAAGGTGAAGCTTTTGGTTCTTGGATGATTGTCCAAAGGAGTCAACGGGGAAGGAAGGCAAAAGCTACCATGGAGACTGCCGCAATCAATGCTGCCGCAATCAATGCTGCCGCAATCAATGCTACCGCAATCAATGCAGCCGGGAATCAGGGGTCATCCGTTACAACTGGCCAAAGGAGAATTAATGCTCAAGGAATAAATCATTCTGTTTCACGTCCAGCTAAAATCAAGCAGCAGAAACCCGATAATCATGTGGGAATTAAATCGGCTACAATGATTAATGCAAAAAATAACGGTTCTGGAGCTTCAAAGGTGGCGTCTTCAACGGCTGGATCAAGATTTTCAGTTATTTCTGACGAAGTTAATGATAATCATGATGTTAATTATGAGAATATTCAAATCATTAATGATAAGCATGGCCCCTCTAAGGTAACCGCTAGTGCTGATTTGAAAAAGGGTTTAAATAATAAGATTTCGAATTTTCCTCGTGATAAACGTCATCTTTCAGCAGCTATTCTCCCTAGCTCAAATACAGTTACAAATTTGGTGGGACCCTCTATGCCAAATCAAAATCTAAGTGGCCCTGAGCTTATGCCAGTTGTTCAAAAAGGTACTGTTATTCCTCAGGTAGAAGAAAGGATTTTGTCTCGACCACAAGAGGCTACCGTTTCCAAGTCTTCTACTTTGTCGCAAAATGGAAAAAAAAAGAAAGAGTTACGTGATGAAATTAACAGGAATAAAAAGGCAGTTGCCTTATCTATTGTCCCAAAGAGTTTTAAGCAAAGGGCTAAGCCGTTCATTGCTTCGAGCTCGGCAAAAAAAATTTCAGCAATGGACATTAATGGCAGAAAGCCTCTTGTTCTCTCTTCTACATCATCTCCTCCACATGTGGTAACTCCCTCAGATTCCGGTAAAAGGGAGGATGGGGTTGATATTTCCATAATAACGCATGACAACAAGAGTCCGGTTACTCTTTCCAGCTCGAAGGATGTTGAGGCTTCGAATGCTAGTTTGAGACCTGCTGATGTACCCTCGGTGATGCGGGATAGTTTTGATCTCCCCAAAGTCTAATGACAGGGTGTTTTTCATCCTTTCTCATTATTTTTTGTGGTTTTTTGATGAGTGTGTGTGTTTGGAATTGCAGGGGGGCTGGAAAAAAGGGTTTTTCTCCCCTTATTAGGGACTTGTCTCGTCGTTTTAATATTCAAGTTATGGCTTTGCTTGAAACTCGTATCGGAGCTGACCGTGCTCAGAAGGTGGTGAAAGGCTTTGGCTTTCAAAAGCATGTTATGGCTCATCCTCAAGGTTTTTCTGGTGGCCTGTGGGTGTTATGGAATGATAATGAAGCTCAGATTCAGATTTTAGAGTCTCATCGTCAGTTTATCCATTTAAAATTTTTTTGGCGTAATAGGAGGAAGGAGGAAGCTGTTACTTTTGTTTATGCCAGTCCGCGGCGTCTTGAGAGGGTGTCTCTGTGGGATGCTCTAGGAAGGTTACAACAGCAATCCTCGGAGGCTTGGTGCATTTTGGGAGATTTCAATTCTTATTTGCATGCAGCAGAAAAGGAGGGAGGTGGCCCGCCTGATTGGAGGAGTATTTATGATTTCCAAAATTGTATTATGAACTGCAATCTGGAAGACTTGGGTCATCAGGGGCCTACTTTCACTTGGCATAGAGGCAGATTGAAGGAACGTCTTGATAGAGTTTGTGCGAATGAGCAGTGGCAATTGTCCTTTCCTGACAGGGTTGTGACTCATCTTCCCTGCTACTGCTCGGATCATAGACCTCTTCTTCTCTGGGAGGGTCCTTCTCCTCACCATCCTGGAGGGAGCCGTCCATTTAGATTTCTGGCAGCCTGGCTCACTCATGAGGATTTCCCTGGCCTAGTGCAGGAGTGTTGGAATGGGAGTACAGGTTGGGGCACAGCTAGTGAAACTTTTCGATCGAATGCTTCTCACTGGCATAGGGAGTGCTTTAGGGAAGATGCCAAGCTTAAGAATAATCTTCAGGCGAGACTAAGGGGTATTGACCGTAGTCTTAGTCACCATCCTTGCCATGCTCTAGAAATTCTGCAGAAAGATCTTTGGCGTCAGTTGAATCTCATTTATATTCGGGAGGATCTTACTTGGTTTCAGCGGTCTAGGGCTAGCTGGTTGAAATATGGTGACCGGAATACGAAATTCTTCCATTCTACTACAGCTGCTAGGAGGAGGAGAAATCGTATTGATGCTCTGAAAAATGATGCTGGTGATTGGATTGGTGATCCCTCTATTCTGATGAATATGGCGGTGGAGTATTATCGTAATTTGTTTAAAGAGGATAATACTGCTAGACCTGGGCTTCCAATTAGAGGCTATTTTCCTCACCTTGTGCAAGAGCACAACATTCATATTGGTAGCATTCCTTCGAATGAGGAGATTAGGAGTACAGTTTTTTCCATGGGACCTCACAAAGCTCCAGGGGTGGACGGTCTTCATAGTCTATTTTTCCAATCTCAATGGGATACTGTAGGAAGCTCTGTTTGTGATCTGGTGAAAGATGTGTTTAATAATCCCCAAAAAGTTCGGGATATTAATCAAACTCTTATTTGCCTGATCCCGAAGATAACTTCACCTCAATCCCTTAAAGATTTCCGGCCTATTAGCCTTTGTAATGTTATTTATAAGACTATTACTAAGCTTATTGCTAACCGTTTGAAATTGCAGATGGATAAAATTGTTATGCCTAACCAGTGTAGTTTCATCAAAGGAAGGCAAGGGACAGATAATGTAATTATTGCTCAGGAAATTATTCACTCTATGAGGTCAAAGAAAGGCGCCAAAGGTTGGATGATGATTAAGGTGGATCTGGAGAAAGCTTATGACAGAATTAGCTGGGACTTTCTCCGAGATACTCTTCAGGATGTCTTGGATTAAGTATTTGCATTCCTCTTCATCATCGCAGAGTTCGGCAGGGGTGGCTTTCAGTCATATCCTCGATTGTAATCCACACCAGTCTTTTCTGTTGTTCCTCTCGGAATCTGCAATGATATTGAGAAACATATTAGGAGGTTTTTGTGGGGTTCTAATAGAGCATCTACTCGTCCTCATCTGGTTGCGTGGGATCAGTTGTGCATGGATAAAGATCATGGAGGGCTGGGTCTGAGGAAAATGAAGGAAGTTAACAGGGCTTTTATTATGAAAATTGGTTATGGGATCCTTTCTAATCCAGACGCGCTTTGGGCTAGAGTTTTAAAGAGCAAGTATAAAGTTCAGTCTGATTTGGTTCCTAATATTTCTGCTACTCGGAATAGCTCCTCTCTTTGGAAAGCAATTGTTTCGTCTTGGCCTGTGATATTACAGCATTCCAGAATTTTGCTAGGTAATGGAAATTCTACTCATTTTTGGGATGACCCGTGGGTTCCGGGTTGTGGTGCACTCTCATCCTATGCTGCTATTTCTGATCCCTCTCAGATAAATCATCAGCTAATGGTCTCTGATCTTGTCTCATCCTCCGGAAGTCGGAATGCCTGGTGGTTTTCCAGGATAGCTTCCACCACGTCATGCTCGCATCAATATCCTCCTCCTTTGATGTTAATGGTCATAACAATACTAAAATGAAGCCAAGCA
>NW_026899523.1:0-8649 GCF_033153095.1 Gastrolobium bilobum
TCTAGTGTGTACAGAAAGCTGAGATTTAAGGAGAATACGACACCTCAGCTAATTTTCAAAACTTTTTTTTACATTAAAACGGAAAGAATTCTCTAGTGTGAACAGAAATTCAAACATACATATTTTGTTCATTATATCGAAAATAAGTAAGTTTTCAAGACATCCTCTAGTGTGAACAGAAAGCTGAGATTTAAGGAGAATGCGACACCTCAGCTAATTTTCAAAAGTTTTTTTTTTTTTTTACATTAAAACGGAAAGCTGAGATTTAAGGAGAATGCGACACCTCAGCTAATTTTCAAAAGTTTTTTTTACATTAAAACGGAAAGAATCCTCTAGTGTGAACAGAAATTCAAACATACATATTTTGTTCACTATAACGAAAAGAAGTAAGTTTTCAAGACATCCTCTAGTGTGAACAGAAAGCTGAGATTTAAGGAGAATGCGACACCTCAGCTAATTTTCAAAAGTTTTTTTTACATTAAAACAGAAAAGAATCCTCTAGTGTAAACAGAAATTCAAACATACATATTTTGTTCACTATATCGAAAATAAGTAAGTTTTCAAGATATCCTCTAGTGTGAACACAAAGCTGAGATATAAGGAGAATGCGACACCTCAGCTAATTTTCAAAAGTTTTTTTTACATTAAAACGGAAAGAATCCTCTAGTGTGAACAGAAATTCAAACATACATATTTTGTTCACTATATCGAAAATAAGTAAGTTTTCAAGACATCCTCTAGTGTGAACACAAAGCTGAGATATAAGGAGAATGCGACACCTCAGCTAATTTTCAAAAGTTTTTTTTACATTAAAACGGAAAGAATCCTCTAGTGTGAACAGAAATTCAAACATACATATTTTGTTCACTATATCGAAAAGAAGTAAGTTTTCAAGACATCCTCTAGTGTGAACAGAAAGCTGAGATTTAAGGAGAATGCGACACCTCAGCTAATTTTCAAAAGTTTTTTTTACATTAAAACGGAAAGAATCCTCTAGTGTGAACAGAAATTCAAACATACATATTTTGTTCACTATATCGAAAATAAGTAAGCTTTCAAGACATCCTCTAGTGTGAACAGAAAGCTGAGATTTAAGGAGAATGCGACACCTCAGCTAATTTTCAAAAGTTTTTTTTACATTAAAACGGAAAGAATCCTCTAGTGTGAACAGAAATTCAAACATACATATTTTGTTCACTATATCGAAAATAAGTAAGTTTTCAAGACATCCTCTAGTGTGAACAGAAAGCTGAGATTTAAGGAGAATGCGACACCTCAGCTAATTTTCAAAAGTTTTTTTTACATTAAAACGGAAAGAATCCTCTAGTGTGAACAGAAAATCAAACATACATATTTTGTTCACTATATCGAAAATAAGTAAGTTTTCAAGACATCCTCTAGCGTGAACAGAAAGACGAGATTTAAGGAGAATGCGACACCTCAGCTAATTTTCAAAAGTTTTTTTACATTAAAACGGAAAGAATCCTCTAGTGTGAACAGAAATTCAAACATACATATTTTGTTCACTATAACGAAAAGAAGTAAGTTTTCAAGACATCCTCTAGTGTGAACAGAAAGCTGAGATTTAAGGAGAATGCGACACCTCAGCTAATTTTCAAAAGTTTTTTTTACATTAAAACAGAAAAGAATCCTCTAGTGTAAACAGAAATTCAAACATACATATTTTGTTCACTATATCGAAAATAAGTAAGTTTTCAAGACATCCTCTAGTGTGAACACAAAGCTGAGATATAAGGAGAATGCGACACCTCAGCTAATTTTCAAAAGTTTTTTTTACATTAAAACGGAAAGAATCCTCTAGTGTGAACAGAAATTCAAACATACATATTTTGTTCACTATATCGAAAATAAGTAAGTTATCAAGACATCCTCTAGTGTGAACACAAAGCTGAGATATAAGGAGAATGCGACACCTCAGCTAATTTTCAAAAGTTTTTCGAAAATAAGTAAGTTTTCAAGACATCCTCTTTAAACATTAAAACGGAAAGAATCCTCTAGTGTGAACAGAAATTCAAACATACATATTTTGTTCACTATATCGAAAAGAAGTAAGTTTTCAAGACATCCTCTAGTGTGAACAGAAAGCTGAGATTTAAGGAGAATGCGACACCTCAGCTAATTTTCAAAAGTTTTTTTTACATTAAAACAGAAAGAATCCTCTAGTGTAAACAGAAATTCAAACATACATATTTTGTTCACTATATCGAAAATAAGTAAGTTTTCAAGACATCCTCTAGTGTGAACAGAAAGCTGAGATTTAAGCAGAATGCGACACTTCAGCTAATTTTCAAAAGTTTTTTTTTACATTTAAACAGAAAGAATCCTCTAGTGTGAACAGAAATTCAAACATACATATTTTGTTCACTGTATCAAAAATAAGTAAGTTTTCAAGACATCCTCTAGTGTGTACAGAAAGCTGAGATTTAAGGAGAATACGACACCTCAGCTAATTTTCAAAACTTTTTTTTACATTAAAACGGAAAGAATTCTCTAGTGTGAACAGAAATTCAAACATACATATTTTGTTCATTATATCGAAAATAAGTAAGTTTTCAAGACATCCTCTAGTGTGAACAGAAAGCTGAGATTTAAGGAGAATGCGACACCTCAGCTAATTTTCAAAAGTTTTTTTTACATTAAAACGGAAAGAATCCTCTAGTGTGAACAGAAATTCAAACATACATATTTTGTTCACTATAACGAAAAGAAGTAAGTTTTCAAGACATCCTCTAGTGTGAACAGAAAGCTGAGATTTAAGGAGAATGCGACACCTCAGCTAATTTTCAAAAGTTTTTTTTACATTAAAACAGAAAGAATCCTCTAGTGTAAACAGAAATTCAAACATACATATTTTGTTCACTATATCGAAAATAAGTAAGTTTTCAAGACATCCTCTAGTGTGAACACAAAGCTGAGATATAAGGAGAATGCGACACCTCAGCTAATTTTCAAAAGTTTTTTTTACATTAAAACGGAAAGAATCCTCTAGTGTGAACAGAAATTCAAACATACATATTTTGTTCACTATATCGAAAAGAAGTAAGTTTTCAAGACATCCTCCAGTGTGAACAGAAAGCTGAGATTGAAGGAGAATGCGACACCTCAGCTAATTTTCAAAAGTTTTTTTTACATTAAAACGGAAAGAATCCTCTAGTGTGAACAGAAATTCAAGCATACATATCTTGTTCACTATATCGAAAAGAAGTAAGTTTTCAAGACATCCTCTAGTGTGAACAGAAAGCTGAGATTTAAGGAGAATGCGACACCTCAGCTAATTTTCAAAAGTTTTTTTTACATTAAAACGGAAAGAATCCTCTAGTGTGAACAGAAAATCAAACATACATATTTTGTTCACTATATCGAAAATAAGTAAGCTTTCAAGACATCCTCTAGTGTGAACAGAAAGCTGAGATTTAAGGAGAATGCGACACTTCAGCTAATTTTCAAAAGTTTTTTTTTACATTTAAACAGAAAGAATCCTCTAGTGTGAACAGAAATTCAAACATACATAATTTGTTCACTGTATCGAAAATAAGTAAGTTTTCAAGACATCCTCTAGTGTGAACAGAAAGCTGAGATTTAAGGAGAATGCGACACCTCAGCTAATTTTCAAAAGTTTTTTTTACATTAAAACGGAAAGAATCCTTTACTGTGAACAGAAATTCAAACATACATATTTTGTTCACTATTTTGAAAATAAGTAAGTTTTCAAGACATCCTCTAGTGTGAACAGAAAGCTGAGATTTAAGGAGAATGCGACACCTCAGCTAATTTTCAAAACTTTTTTTTACATTAAAACGGAAAGAATCCTCTAGTGTGAACAGAAATTCAAACATACATATTTTGTTCACTATATCGAAAATAAGTAATATTTCAAGACAACCTCTAGTGTGAACAGAAAGCTGAGATTTAAGGAGAATGCGACACCTCAGTTAATTTTGAAAAGTTTTTTTTTTTACATTAAAACGGAAAGAATCCTCTAGTGTGAACAGAAATTCAAACATACATATTTTGTTCACTATATCGAAAATAAGTAAGTTTCAAGAGATCCTCTAGTGTGAACAGAAAGCTGAGATTTAAGGAGAATGCGACACCTCAGCTAATTTTCAAAAGTTTTTTTTACATTAAAACGGAAAGAATCCTCTAGTGTGAACAGAAATTCAAACATACATATTTTGTTCACTATATCGAAAATAAGTAAGTTTTCAAGACATCCTCTAGTGTGAACAGAAAGCTGAGATTTAAGGTGAATGCGACACCTCAGCTAATTTTCAAAAGTTTTTTTACATTAGAACAGAAAGAATCCTCTAGTGTGAACAGAAAATCAAACATACATATTTTGTTCACTATATCGAAAATAAGTAAGTTTTCAAGACATCCTCTAGTGTGAACAGAAAGCTGAGATTTAAGGAGAATGCGACACTTCAGCTAATTTTCAAAAGTTTTTTTTTACATTTAAACAGAAGAAGAATCCTCTAGTGTGAACAGAAATTCAAACATACATATTTTGTTCACTGTATCGAAAATAAGTAAGTTTTCAAGACATCCTCTAGTGTGTACAGAAAGCTGAGATTTAAGGAGAATACGACACCTCAGCTAATTTTCAAAAGTTTTTTTTACATTAAAACGGAAATAATCCTCTAGTGTGAACAGAAATTCAAACATACATATTTTCAAACATCATTTTGTTATATCGAAAATAAGTAAGTTTTCAAGACATCCTCTAGTGTGAACAGAAAGCTGAGATTTAAGGAGAATGCGACACCTCAGCTAATTTTCAAAAGTTTTTTTTACATTAAAACGGAAAGAATCCTCTAGTGTAAACAGAAATTCAAACATACATATTTTGTTCACTATATCGAAAATAAGTAAGTTTTCAAGACATCCTCTAGTGTGAACACAAAGCTGAGATATAAGGAGAATGCGACACCTCAGCTAATTTTCAAAAGTTTTTTTTACATTAAAACGGAAAGAATCCTCTAGTGTGAACAGAAATTCAAACATACATATTTTGTTCACTATATCGAAAAGAAGTAAGTTTTCAAGACATCCTCCAGTGTGAACAGAAAGCTGAGATTGAAGGAGAATGCGACACCTCAGCTAATTTTCAAAAGTTTTTTTTACATTAAAACGGAAAGAATCCTCTAGTGTGAACAGAAATTCAAGCATACATATCTTGTTCACTATATCGAAAAGAAGTAAGTTTTCAAGACATCCTCTAGTGTGAACAGAAAGCTGAGATTTAAGGAGAATGCGACACCTCAGCTAATTTTCAAAAGTTTTTTTTACATTAAAACGGAAAGAATCCTCTAGTGTGAACAGAAAATCAAACATACATATTTTGTTCACTATATCGAAAATAAGTAAGCTTTCAAGACATCCTCTAGTGTGAACAGAAAGCTGAGATTTAAGGAGAATGCGACACTTCAGCTAATTTTCAAAAGTTTTTTTTTACATTTAAACAGAAATAATCCTCTAGTGTGAACAGAAATTCAAACATACATATTTTGTTCACTGTATCGAAAATAAGTAAGTTTTCAAGACATCCTCTAGTGTGAACAGAAAGCTGAGATTTAAGGAGAATGCGACACCTCAGCTAATTTTCAAAAGTTTTTTTTACATTAAAACGGAAAGAATCCTCTACTGTGAACAGAAATTCAAACATACATATTTTGTTCACTATTTTGAAAATAAGTAAGTTTTCAAGACATCCTCTAGTGTGAACAGAAAGCTGAGATTTAAGGAGAATGCGACACCTCAGCTAATTTTCAAAAGTTTTTTTTACATTAAAACGGAAAGAATCCTCTAGTGTGAACAGAAATTCAAACATACATATTTTGTTCACTATATCGAAAATAAGTAATATTTCAAGACAACCTCTAGTGTGAACAGAAAGCTGAGATTTAAGGAGAATGCGACACCTCAGTTAATTTTGAAAAGTTTTTTTTTTACATTAAAACGGAAAGAATCCTCTAGTGTGAACAGAAATTCAAACATACATATTTTGTTCACTATATCGAAAATAAGTAAGTTTCAAGAGATCCTCTAGTGTGAACAGAAAGCTGAGATTTAAGGAGAATGCGACACCTCAGCGAATTTTCAAAAGTTTTTTTTACATTAAAACGGAAAGAATCCTCTAGTGTGAACAGAAATTCAAACATACATATTTTGTTCACTATATCGAAAATAAGTAAGTTTTCAAGACATCCTCTAGTGTGAACAGAAAGCTGAGATTTAAGGTGAATGCGACACCTCAGCTAATTTTCAAAAGTTTTTTTACATTAGAACGGAAAGAATCCTCTAGTGTGAACAGAAAATCAAACATACATATTTTGTTCACTATATCGAAAATAAGTAAGTTTTCAAGACATCCTCTAGTGTGAACAGAAAGCTGAGATTTAAGGAGAATGCGACACTTCAGCTAATTTTCAAAAGTTTTTTTTTACATTTAAACAGAAAGAATCCTCTAGTGTGAACAGAAATTCAAACATACATATTTTGTTCACTGTATCGAAAATAAGTAAGTTTTCAAGACATCCTCTAGTGTGTACAGAAAGCTGAGATTTAAGGAGAATACGACACCTCAGCTAATTTTCAAAACTTTTTTTTACATTAAAACGGAAAGAATTCTCTAGTGTGAACAGAAATTCAAACATACATATTTTGTTCATTATATCGAAAATAAGTAAGTTTTCAAGACATCCTCTAGTGTGAACAGAAAGCTGAGATTTAAGGAGAATGCGACACCTCAGCTAATTTTCAAAAGTTTTTTTTACATTAAAACGGAAAGAATCCTCTAGTGTGAACAGAAATTCAAACATACATATTTTGTTCACTATATCGAAAATAAGTAAGTTTTCAAGACATCCTCTAGTGTGAACAGAAAGCTGAGATTTAAGGAGAATGCGACACTTCAGCTAATTTTCAAAAGTTTTTTTTTACATTTAAACAGAAAGAATCCTCTAGTGTGAACAGAAATTCAAACATACATATTTTGTTCACTGTATCGAAAATAAGTAAGTTTTCAAGACATCCTCTAGTGTGAACAGAAAGCTGAGATTTAAGGAGAATGCGACACCTCAGCTAATTTTCAAAAGTTTTTTTTACATTAAAACGGAAAGAATCCTCTAGTGTGAACAGAAATTCAAACATACATATTTTGTTCACTATATCGAAAATAAGTAAGTTTTCAAGACATCCTCTAGTGTGAACAGAAAGCTGAGATTTAAGGAGAATGCGACACCTCAGCTAATTTTCAAAAGTTTTTTTTACATTAAAACGGAAAGAATCCTCTAGTGTGAACAGAAATTCAAACATACATATTTTGTTCACTATATCGAAAATAAGTAAGTTTTCAAGACATCCTCTAGTGTGAACAGAAAGCTGAGATTTAAGGAGAATGCGACACTTCAGCTAATTTTCAAAAGTTTTTTTTTACATTTAAACAGAAAGAATCCTCTAGTGTGAACAGAAATTCAAACATACATAATTTGTTCACTATATCGAAAATAAGTAAGTTTTCAAGACATCCTCTAGTGTGAACAGAAAGCTGAGATTTAAGGAGAATGCGACACCTCAGCTAATTTTCAAAAGGTTTTTTTACATTAAAAAGGAAAGAATCCTCTACTGTGAACAGAAATTCAAACATACATATTTTGTTCACTATTTTGAAAATAAGTAAGTTTTCAAGACATCCTCTAGTGTGAACAGAAAGCTGAGATTTAAGGAGAATGCGACACCTCAGCTAATTTTCAAAAGTTTTTTTTACATTAAAACGGAAAGAATCCTCTAGTGTGAACAGAAATTCAAACATACATATTTTGTTCACTATATCGAAAATAAGTAAGATTTCAAGACAACCTCTAGTGTGAACAGAAAGCTGAGATTTAAGGAGAATGCGACACCTCAGTTAATTTTGAAAAGTTTTTTTTTTTTACATTAAAACGGAAAGAATCCTCTAGTGTGAACAGAAATTCAAACATACATATTTTGTTCACTATATCGAAAATAAGTAAGTTTCAAGAGATCCTCTAGTGTGAACAGAAAGCTGAGATTTAAGGAGAATGCGACACCTCAGCGAATTTTCAAAAGTTTTTTTTACATTAAAACGGAAAGAATCCTCTAGTGTGAACAGAAATTCAAACATACATATTTTGTTCACTATATCGAAAATAAGTAAGTTTTCAAGACATCCTCTAGTGTGAACAGAAAGCTGAGATTTAAGGTGAATGCGACACCTCAGCTAATTTTCAAAAGTTTTTTTACATTAGAACGGAAAGAATCCTCTAGTGTGAACAGAAAATCAAACATACATATTTTGTTCACTATATCGAAAATAAGTAAGTTTTCAAGACATCCTCTAGTGTGAACAGAAAGCTGAGATTTAAGGAGAATGCGACACTTCAGCTAATTTTCAAAAGTTTTTTTTTACATTTAAACAGAAAGAATCCTCTAGTGTGAACAGAAATTCAAACATACATATTTTGTTCACTGTATCGAAAATAAGTAAGTTTTCAAGACATCCTCTAGTGTGTACAGAAAGCTGAGATTTAAGGAGAATACGACACCTCAGCTAATTTTCAAAACTTTTTTTTACATTAAAACGGAAAGAATTCTCTAGTGTGAACA
>NW_026899524.1:0-86581 GCF_033153095.1 Gastrolobium bilobum
ACAACCAGCTGGTGAATGAAATCACAAACTTCGCCAACTTCAAGGAGAATCACTGTGTGCAACCTGGAATAGATTCCAAGAACTCCTCCGGAAGTGTCCGCACTATGAAGGAGACGATGACAGAAATGTGGCAATATTCTTTAATGGCATCTCTCCTGAAACAAGGTTGGTGATTAATAGTGCAGCTGAGGTTCTATTCGGCAAAGTACTTCTGAACAAGCCATTGATTTGATAAAGAAGCTGGCAAGGAATGAGAATGAGAGTATACCAGCTCAATTAAAAAGAGGAGTGATAAAGCTGGAAAGCAATGATGCTATGCTTGCTGAACAAAAGTTGTTGTCCAAAAAGTTTGACAGCTTGAATGAAAAGTTTGAGAAAATGCAAGTGTCCAAGGTTCAATCAACTTCTGTGGTTTGTGAATATTGTAAGGAAGCTCATGAGTCTAATGAGTGTCCTACTCTCATGGGTGATAATCCACAGCAGTTGCAAGTAAATGGGGTTTGGTATGAACAGAAGCCCCAACAAATTTTTTCAAGAAATCAGAAATTTTCTTCTGGAAGTAATTTTCAGAAGAGAGGTCAAGGAGGTGGTCTTGACTACAGTTCTAACAATTATCTGCAACCTCCTCCTGTTCCACAGAAGGAACTTTCTGATTTGGAGAAGTTAATTGGACAAATGGCTCAAAATTGGCCAGCTGGCCAAGTAAGTTGCTGATAGAACTCCAGGTAGTTTCCCTAGTAACACCGTCACCAATCCAAGGGAGGATTGTATGTTTGTCACCACTAGAAGTGGCAAAGTGGTGGTTGCTCCAGAAAAGCCGAGCATAAATGTGGAAGCTGAGAAGAAGCTAGATACTGCAGGTGAGCCCGTAAAAGAAAAAGAAAGTGAAAAACCTGCTGAAGTGGAGAAGCCAATTGAAAAGAAGAAGTTTGAGCTGAGTCTTGAATATGTTAGAAACATGGCACCCTATCCTGAAAGGTTCAAGAAGGATGCTCAGAAGCAACAGTATGCCAGGTTCCTTGACATATTCAAAAAGCTTCACATAAATCTTCCATTTGCTGAAGCCTTGGCTTGCATGCCTAATTATGCCAAGTTCATGAAGGACTTGTTATCAAGAAAGCATAAGCTGCAGGATTGCCAAACTGTAACACTCACTGAGGAGTGTAGTGCCATTATACAGAAGAAGTTCCCACCCAAACTCAGTGATCCAGGGAGTTTCAAAATCCCTATTGAAATTGGGGACACAAAAATTGGCAGAGCAATATGCGATCTTGGGGCTACCATTAATTTGATGCCCCTTTTTGTTTGTAAATCTTTGGGGATCACCGAGTTGAAATCCACTTTGGCATCTCTTCAGCTTGCTGATAAGTCTTTGAGGAAGCCTAGTGGTATTATTGAAGATGTTCTTGTAAAGGTGGACAAGTTCATCTTTCCTGCTGATTTTGTAGTGTTGGACATGGAAGGGGGAGCTGAGATGCCTCTTTTGTTAGGTAGACCTTTCTTGGCCACTGCTCGGGCACTAATTGATGTTGAAAACAGGAAGCTTGAGCTAAGGATGAATGATGAGACCGTTACCATCAACGTCTTTGATTCTCTAAAACAGTCTTCTCACAAAGATGATTGTTTTAGTCTTGAAGTAAAGGAAAAACAAAGTGTAGCGAATGATGCCAAGGAAGATGGTGCTATGAAGATGGATTGGAAGGAGCTTTTTCAACCTCAGAAAAATGTCTTCTTGAGTAATAAGGAGGCGGTGATTGAAGCATTGAAGGAAGAGGAAACTGAATTGAAAAATAAAGATCCCTTTTCCTATACCAACAAAATTCTCAATGAGGATGATGACAAACCTGGGAGGAAATCCAAAAGGAGGCGTCATCCTATGCTGAAGAAGGTACTGAGAAAGGAAGTGGTGAAACTCTTTGATACAAGTTGCAAAAGACATCAGGAGCTGAAGTTTGACAAGAGACACCGAGACTCTATCTCTCGGAAAAATCAAAATTTCAAAGAGTTCTTAACATGGCTCCATGGTTTGGAGCAAATCTGGGAATGGTGGTCTCATACACCAAGGCAACCAGTACCACCAGACCTTCCATTTGCTGAATCATCCCACGCTGCTGAGGGGGATGACATGGAGGGTTGAGTTTATCTCTTTGCTAATGGAGATCTTGTATATTAGTTTATTTTTCTGTTTCGTATTTTTCTTTTAGTTACTTTGTGTTAGTATATCTTTCTCTTATGTTTTAATGTGCGCATTATAGTTTCTTCTATATGCCACTGTTTGTTCTATTGTGCAGGTTTTTCTTCTTTCTCGTGGTTTAATTATTGCTGAGGACAACAATTCTCTAAATCTGGGAATGGTAGGCTTGCACCTGAGAACTGCTGCAATTCTTCTATCAGGGGAGATATTCTAACTCTTTTAATTTTCTTAGTTATTTTTATAGTATTTTGTGTGCTATATATATAAAAAAAAAATTTGAACATGTTTTCTGAGCAAGTCCCAGGTTTAGATATGCTTTCCTTAGTTAATTTGCCTGATTCATCCTAGGGATCATGTTTTGTATGAACTTCTGGCATAATATTGTATTGGCATGAGTAGATTTCATGATTGCTCGTTTGTTTGAATTTTGTGCTTGAATGATTAATGATGCCTGATGTTCTTTTGGAAGTCTAGCTTGACATCATAGCTGATGAGGTTTTGTGCTTAAACACTTATTTTATTCTGAGAGACCTCACTGTGATAGCATTCTAGAACTTGCTCTGTTTCTCTGTTATGCATGTATTGATTGATATGATAAAGACATTTTGTCCTTGTTAGCTATTGGCCAAAAATAACCCACCTGTATGAATTTTTCCATTGTTAACCCCTTTGAGCCTGAGCCTTTTTGTTCATAATTCCTGATTGATAGTTTAGCCTATATCCATGTGACTTACCTTAATTGAGATTGAATTACTGATATGTTGAAAATAAAACAAAGAAATTAAGGTGAGCTCCACAAAGGTCAAGTAATTAGGGGAGGTAAAATTTCATCTGAGCCCTTAAAACAAAAGGGAGAAAAAGAAAAAAGAAAAGAAAAAGCAAGAAAAAGAAAAAGGGTGAATGTAAAGAAATGGTGGCTGAAAGGAATTAATTCCCGAAATTCTGTGGGAATGTTAGTGGAGCAAAATCATTGAGTTGAATGTGTTAAAAATGAAATAATATCAGTTTTTCAATCTCAGTGTTTGTTGAGCTACTTTCCATATATTCCTACCCATTAAACCCGGCCAAGTTACAACCTGTGAAGTCCTTTTGATCAATTATGCATGTGTTAATGTTCCTCATCTTTAGGAACTTGAGAATATGATCAAGCTTATGGTAATGATATTGCTGTGATGGATTGAGTGTTTGTTACTCCCTTAAACACTTGAGTGCTGAGCGTTATATGATTATCTTAGTGAGGGGTGTTCAAGCTAGATTCTGACATGTTCATGAGAATAAAAGGCATTGTTAGGAGTTCTTTACATTGATTCATTCATGCTTAGCATAGGGATCTCTTGATTGTCTGTATGATGTTGTGTTGGAATAATTAATTGTTTCCTGGATTGAGTCTTGTACATTGCTGAAGACAGCAACATTTAAATCTGGGAATGATTTGATGTGCCTCTGGCAAGTGTGTTTTTCTGTGTTAAAATTGATAAGAATTGAGTCATAAGAGAGCAATTTAAATGACATATTTGCTAATTATATTGATTCTTTCTTCTCAATTATACTTTTCACTTATTGGTTGTGTTTTTACAGGAAAAAGAAGTAAAAATTATAAAAGCCTGTTGACACAAACCAGCGCCGGATTGGAAAGGTTACACAGTACAAAAGACAGAAACTTGGCGCAAGTTGGCACCAAAATGGCGCAGACCCGCGCCAGATCACGGAAACTACAACAGAGAATTTCCAGCGGCGCATCATGGCACCAAAGTGGCGCCAATTGGCACCACATGCATTAATATTACATGGCGCCACTAGGCACCCAACAAGAAGAATTCTTGGCGCCACTAGGCGCCCAAAGCAAAGGAAATTGGCGCCAAGTGGCGCCCAAAAGGTGAAGGATGGCGCCAACTGGCGCCATGTCATGAAGACCCGGTTCTGACTTTTCGTATTCGAGGCAGCAAGTTGGCGAAAACGTGCGCCAAACCGGCGCCAACTGGCGCCGGGTTGCGAGAAAATAACACCGTCTTTCCGCAGGGGTATTTTTGGAAGAAGAAAAAAATAAGTTTATAAATAGGATCCTTGTGCTAGACCTAGATCATCTCATTCCAGTCAGAGGAGGCCGACGGCAGAGCTCAGAAGGACTCTTCTACATTTCTTCTTCTTCATCTATTTCTCTGTAATCTTATGCTTTTGAATATTGAATTATTTTTAGCCATGATTATGCTTGGCTAGTTTTCTTTTATTGTAGTTAGGGTCACGAGCCCTATGTGAACCCTTGTTACGATGGATTGATTTAGTTTTATTCATTTATATAATTATCTTTGTCTCTACCTTGTGCGTATTTTCTATTTCCTTTATTAGAACTGATCAATCTGATAGTTGAGAATAGTTTGAGGGTTAGAACCCTAGATAGGAATATTGGGGTTTTGATCTTGAAAGGGGGTAGGACAACAATTGGTATGCATGCTAGGAATAGATGTGTATTTAATTGCGGATGCTTAAATTATTGCGTTCATTGCTTAATACCATGAGGAACATTGCAAGGAATTGGGGTTTCAATTGGGGATTAAAGGGTTAACCTTACAAGGAATTGAGGGTTAACTAATAAATATTTTTAGATAATAATTTATCCGAGTAATTATATGAATAAATATTGTGAATCAATCCAAAGTAAGAAGTAGGGATCATAAGGTGAGTGCGCTCTAGCTACAATAGTTTTCTCATATTTTTAAAATCAATTCTCATTGTTACTATTTTATTTCTCTTAAATAAAAATATAAAAACAAGTCTTTATTTTTATTTCATATTGTTACTCAAATTCAATTCACAATTTTCCAAACAACAAACCGAGTTTTCCAACTTAAGGGGACTGGTTATTGTAGTACTTGGTTTACAATCCCTGTGGAGACGATACTTTACTTACTCATTATATTACTTGTGCGATCGGTATACTTGCCGGAGAGCATCAGTGATCTAGGGTGGATGCAAGTAGCATCTTGCACTATTTGTGGGTATTAGACGTATATAAATCCTGCATTTCTCTGGCCAGTAGAATAGTATTGATACACATGACATGATTATCTGTTGCATTGCACTGTTTTATAAATGATATTAATGAACTGCTTTTGAAACTTATATTGCACATGTAAGTGAGCTTAGAGTGGAAGATTCTTGAGGACCCCTTGTCTTACTGAGATTTCTGGTTTAGAGATCTCACCCCACGTTTGGGGAATTCTTATTTCAGGATCAGGTAGCTTGGGGGCTGATGCCACTGGCGGCAGGAGGCCGGAGCTTAGTTGATGATATTATTACTGTTTATATGCTGACCTGTATGGATGCTGGATTTGGATGCTTTTTGTGTTTTCTGCACTTATATTATTATGTTGCTGATGTTGAGACTTATGCTGGGCTTTGTTGCCTTATTTGGGTGAGCATGGGGTTTGTCAATGCCACTTGGTTGTTAGTACTTTTAGTTAGAGTTGTATAAACTTTTAGTTTGTCCGGTCTACGTGTTGTAGTTCTGTGACTAGAGACATACTTATATTATTTATGTTATGAGGTATTTTAGTTAGCTGTCTTTTTGCATTTACATACAGGCAATGTTTTATTAAATGGATAAGTAATCAAGTTGGTAATGATTGATGTCATCATAATTGAAAAGAAAAAGATATTCCGCATTTTTAATTAAGCGCAGCTTAATACGATGATATGATAACATTACCGGATATATACGGGGTGTTACATTTTATGGTATCAGAGCAAACAATGGTTCGATGGAAAAGCCTGTATGTATTGCATAACTTAAGATGTTTGGTTGTGTCTGTCTTGTGTGTTTGCTCCATTGAGTTTTATTATGATAATGCATATGTGATCACATTGCGTGGGCCTGATCAACTCGTATTTTGTGTAACTTGTGCAGAGTCATGGTAGGATCCAGGAGAACACGAGAGACTGTTGAGGGTCAACCCGACCCAATCCTTACTACATTGGCTGAGATGCAGGAGGCCACTAGATTGTCCAACGTGGCAATGATGGACGCTGCTAGAGAAGCGAACCAGAAGGCCACGCAGGATGCTCTTGAGGCAAATCGGATGGCGAACATGACCATGATGCGGGTTATGTTGGAGGAGATGAGGGCTGGTCCTGCTGTCAGTTCCCTCCGCCACCACCTCCACCGCCACCGCCTCCACCTAGTGTTCAGGATGAGAGCCTGAGTCATATTGATAGTGTTACTCATGTTACTGGTGAAAGTAAAATAGCCTTGAAGGCCGTAGCATGTGAGAGGGAAATTTTTTTTTTTCATATGCAGAATTACACATGCAATCAAGAATCATGCTTTATGGCATGTGATGTTACCTTTGTTTGTGAGTTCAAAACTCCAAGATGATCAATGTTAGGTTTGAAGGGTTCAAACCTTCTAACGTTGATCCACACCACCCACGTCAAGATGCAAGAACGCTTTCTTGAAAGCCACCAATTGACCACCACAGAGAGGCTTGTTATGCGCTCAATAGGTGAAGAAGGAGGCTAGGTATATGTGTTTAGAAGAGTGAAGTCTCCAGCATGAAAACTTCACAAGAGTGGGAATGGTATATAGAAGAATTGGCTAGGTTCTTTTGAAAAACCTTAAGGAGGAACTCACCAACTAGGCGCACAAGAGAGAGAGAGAATTAGTATATCAAATCAGAATTTTTACTTTACTTATAATGAAAGTGGCGCACAAGTGAGTGAGACAAAGGTGGAGTTGTTGCAATTCAAAAATCCCAACAACCTCCCCTTTGAATCCTCATAAGACTAGGTCTTTATCTAGTCAAAATTGTGAACCAATGGTCATCATATGACCACCAATTCATGCGCCCCTATTCAGCCCAAAAAGGGTCCAGATACATTTGAGCTGTTGCATTCAAGTTTGAACCAACTAGCTCACTGATTCTCTCAACAACCAAATCTGATTGGAGCTTGTTGGTTTGACAAGATGACAATCATCTCCCACCAAATGGCGCCCCAAATCAGCCCTTGGAGATCTCCATAGATCTTCTCTTGATACAAGGGATTTGTTCCAACAAGATCTCATCTTATCCTTTTATTATGAAACAACTTTTCATAGCCAATTCAAGTTCGAATTCAAACATTTAAATTCAAACGTTCAAACGTTTAAATTCTAAATTCAAATTCAAATTCAAATTTCAAATTCAAAATTCAAAATTCAAAATTCAAAATTCAAAATTCAAAATTCAAATTCAAAATTCAAAATTCAAAATTCAAAATTCAAAATTTAAATATTTGATAATTAATTTAACTAATTAAATTAATTAGTAATGTCTTGGACCATCCAAGCCCATTAACAATACCATGCGCCCTCTCCCTCTTAGGTGGGCTTCCAAACTTCATCTTGGGCTAATAACCATTGTTAGGCCCAATACCTTTAATGCTATATCATCATGACATTAAGGTGTTAGTGTGTGACCCATTAGGTCCAACATAGCCACTGACATAAATGGGCTCGGGCCCAACAAGCCCACAACCCATTTAATGACAACACAGAGCACTAGCAATGCTTTGTTGCCCATAGCTAGTTAGATTAATGACTTGATCATCCTATTACACATATTTGGTTGCTGTATGTATTTCTTTTCGTCTCGGCTACCTTCCCATAAAACCTAGGGTAAGGAAGCGTATCAACCCTTGCGGTTTAGGGTAAGCTTTATTCGAAATAGGGTATCTTCAATTTACTGACTCTAAAGGCATATCATCTCATGATCTTTTTTACTATGCATCGATTCCCGAGTCCCTGTAAATGTCATCCCAATTTCTCCGGTTTACAGATAACCTAATCTCTCACAGAGATTTGACGAATTCCTTCAGCTTATCACCCTAGCCCTTTGCTCTTTCAGGACAAGCCCAACAGTATACCTATGAGTCTCCATGTTTCAGGCAGACGAGGTATACAGTCAAAGCATGCCTTCTAGAACACAGTCTAGGTAATAACTTCTGGTCTAAGGAAAGACATACCCAAATATAAAGAGACTACTCTAATGATACTCTCTGTGAGATTTCCTTATAGAGTCTCTTTTGTGGGTCTGTTCAGTGCGAGCTATACCCTTATAGATCCACCCACGACTTTAGCTAAGACATCTCCATATCTGTAGCTCATGAGGTCTTTACCTTGCATCCGAATACAAGTAGATAAGTCGTGCTAGTCTTACCCGAGATCACTGATCCCCATTCTCAGTGTCTCTAGACTAGGAACATAAAATTAGGAATAAATATCCAGTATCCTTGAATCCTCATGATCGTGATCTCATCACAGATACTTAAGAGATACCTATTTTATTCCAAGGGGTTTATCCAGTTACTCATATAAAATATTAACAGTAATATTGAGACAAAATATGAAACAGGATAAATAGTGCTTTTATTTATTTGCGACAATACAAAGGTCCACATATGTCCTAATTTAATTAAAAGACTGTCTCTAGGACATCCATATACTAACAAGCTCCCACTTGGCCTAGAGCCAATCAGACCTAAGTCGTATACCCAAAGCCTCATAATGACTATCATGTTTTCTCTGAGAAACAGCCTTTGTCAGAGAATCAGCTAGGTTATCATCTGTGGGAATATAATCCATCTTTACATCCATCCTATCAATGATTTCTCTAATCAGGTGATATCTGCGGAGCACGTGCTTAGATCTTTGATGAGACCTAGGTTCCTTTGATTGCGCAATGGCTCTAGTGTTGTCGCAAAGCAACTGTATGTGCTCATCCACGCTTGGAACCACCCTAAGTTCAGATGTGAACTTCTTGATCCATACGGCCTCCTTAGCTGCTTTTGAAGCAGCTATATATTCAACTTCTGTCGTTGAATCTGCTGTTGTTTCCTGCTTGGAACTCTTCCAAGATACTGCCCCACCCTTTAAGGTGAATACGAACCCTGACTGTTACTTGCAGTCATCTTTGTCACTTTGAAAGCTGGCATCAGTGAACCCTTTCACTGTTAGCTCATCAACCCCACCATAGACCAGAAACGCATCCTTAGTTCTTCTTAAGTATTTAAGGATGGTCTTGATTGCTGTCCAGTGACCCTCTCCAGGGTCCGACTGGTATCTGCTCGTAATGCTCAAAGCATATGAGACATCTGGTCTCGTACATATCATGGCATACATGATGGATCCAATAGCCGAAGCGTATGGAATTCCACTCATGTGATCCTTGTCAGGCTGTGACTTAGGACACATAGCCTTTGAAAGATGTACCCCATGACTGACGGGAAGAAAACCCCTTTTCGACCCTTCCATGCTAAACCTCTTTAGCATCCTGTCAACATACGTGGATTGAGATAAACCCAGCAGCCTCTTGGATCTATCTCTATAGATCTTTATACCAAGTATAAAGGCCGCTTCTCCCAAATCCTTCATGGTGAAGCTTTTTGAAAGCCACTCTTTCGTTATTTTTTATGTGGGGATGTCATTTCCTATTAACAATATGTCATCTACATAAAGTACCAGGAAGACGACATTACTCCCACTAACCTTCTTGTAAACACAAGGTTCATCCTCGTTCTTGATAAAACCGTTACTCTTAACGACTTCATCAAAACGAATATTCCAACTCCTTGATGCTTGCTTTAGCCCATATATCGACCTTTGAAGTTTGCATACCATATGCTCTTGATCTTTGATTTCAAAGCCCTCAGGATGTGTCATGTACACTTCCTCCTTCAAGAACCCATTCAAGAAGGAGGTCTTGACATCCATTTGCCAAATTTCATAGTCGTGATATGCCGCTATTGCAAGCATGATCCTAATAGATTTAATCATGGAAACAGGTGAGAAAGTCTCATCATAGTCAACTCCTTGTTTTTGACGATACCCTTTCGCAACCAACCTAGCTTTGTAGGTCTGAACGTTGCCATCTGCATCAGTCTTTCTTTTAAAGACCCATTTGTTACCGATAGGAACTATTCCTTGCGGTTTAGGAACCAAGGTCCATACCTTGTTTTGATACATCGAATCCATTTCAGATTCCATGGCTTCAAGCAATCTAGAAGAGTCAACATCCTTGACTGCCTCTTTGTAGTTACTTGGTTCATCATCCTCGACAGTTTGCTGATTCTCAATCACAAACCCATACCTCTCAGGTGGATGGATGACCCTCGTTGACCTACAGAGTTGTGTGTTTACTTCTCCATTGGAGAACGTCGCCTGCGGAGCAGACTCGGGTTCCTCAATCTGTTCATATGATTCTTGAACTTCTTCAAGATCAATCTTACTCCCACTGGCTCCTTGAGAGATCAAATCCTTCTCAAGGAACTCAACATTCTTTGACACAAACACCTTGTGTTCATCCATGGAGTAAAAGTAGTATCCCTTAGTACCTTTGGGATACCCCACAAATAGACATTTAGTACTCTTAGCACTAAGCTTGTCTGATGCCAACGCTTTGACATAAGCTGGCGATCCCCATACCCTGAGGTAACTCAAGTTGGGTCTCTTACCATTCCATATCTCATATGGTGTGGTCTGAACAGATTTAGACGGTACCATATTTAGAAGGTATGCCGCTGTGTCTAAGGCATATCCCCAAAACGATTTTGGAAGTTGAGTCTCACTCATCATAGACCTGACCATGTCTAACAAGTTCCTTTTTCTCCTTTCGGAGACACCATTTTGGTGTGGTGTGTAAGATGCAGTAAACTGCGAGAGATGTCCATTTTCTCTCAGATAATCCTGAAACTCATAGCTCAGATATTCACCACCACGATCTGATCGTAATGTCTTAATCATCTTGCCACGCTGTTTCTCTACTTCATTCCTAAACTCCTTGAACTTTTCAAAGGCTTCGTATTTATATCTCATTAGGTACACGTACCCAAATCTTGATTTGTCATCAGTAAAGGTGATGAAATAGAAGTATCCTCCTCTAGCCTCTATAGACATTGGCCCACAAACATCAGTGTGAATGAGTTCTAATAACTCACTAGCCCTATGACTCTCAAGCCCTTTGGGCTTGTGACAAGTCATTTTTCCATCTAGACAAGATTCACATTGTCCATAGGATTCGAAATCCATGGAATCTAGGTATCCATTTGCATGCATCCTAGACAATCTTGTTTCATTTATGTACCCTAGTCTACAAAGCCAAAGATAAGATTGATTATCTATCCTAGGTCGTTTCACGGCTATATTGAGCACTTCAGTTCCCATTTCCAGAACATACAATCCATTTATTAAAGAAGCAGTACCATAAACAATATCATTCGAAATGATAAAAAATGTACCATTCTTAATACTAAAAGTAAAACCATCTTGTTCTAAAAAAGAAATAGAAATAATGTTTCTAGAAATGTTTGGAACATAAAGACAATTATTCAAATGCAATAAAAGGCCCGTAGGCAAAATAAGGTTGGCATCTCCAACAGAATGAGCAGCAACCCTTGCTCCATTGCCAACGCGGAGGTCCAGCTCGTTTCTCTCCAATCTCCTTGGGCTCCTAAGCACCTGCAACATATTGCAGATATGAGAACCATAACCGGTATCCAATACCCATGAGGTAGGATTAGCACAAGAATAATTTATCTCAATCATGAAAGTACCTGAGGTAGAAGCATCACCATGCTTCTTGTCCTTCACACTCTTCAGGTAGTCTGGACAATTCCTCTTCTAATGGCCTTTCTTGCCACAATGGAAGCACTCAGCATCGCTTTTGTCCTTGGATGCACTCTTACCATTCTTTTTGCCTTTCTTCTTCTTGGGTTTTCCTTTGGGTTTAAGGGAGTCTCCTTTCACAGGCCCCTTGCCCTTACCCTTTGCCTTGCTAGGCCCACCAATCAGAAGAGCATTTGTCCTATCCTTCTTGATAGACACTTCAGCAGTTGTTAACATGCTTAACAATTCAGGCAAGCTCACAAGCATCCCATGCATGTTGTAATTCATAATGAATTGACTAAAGGAACGTGGAAGCGAGGTCAGGACTAAGTCATTACTTAGCTCGACATCCATCACGAAGCCTAGATTTCCCAGCTTCTCAATGAGCCCGATCATCTTAAGAACATGACTGCTCACAAACATGTTCTCAGACATCTTGGATTAGAACAATTCTCTAGAGGCCTCATACCTCTCATGCCTGCCTTTAATGTCATACAACTCCTTGAGATGTAAGACAATAGAGGGAGCATCCATATGCTCATGCTGCTTTTGCAGTTCAGGCGACATGGATGCCAACATGATGCAGACAGTCAACACATTGTCATCCATGTGTTGTTTGTGGGCCTCGAAATCAAATTCCGCGAACCCATCTTCCCCTTCCCTAGGAGCTACGGGTAATGCAGCATCCAGGACATAAGCTAATTTTTCGGCCCTAAGAACAATTCTTAAGTTCCGATACCAGTCCATAAAGTTTGAACCGGTCAGTTTGTTCGTATCGAGTATTGAGCGCAGTGATAGTGGATTAGTCATACTAAAAACTGAAAAAGATGTAAAGATGATTTAATTAATATATTTAGACATGTTGTATAAACAAATTATTAAAGACTTTAAATAATTTGCCCCTCCCACTATTTTATCTAAGTCAATGACCTTTCCCATTTGACTTAGGGTTAATCTACTTTTAGATTTTGCCTTAGTGAGATTAAGAGTGCGATTATCTATTTTAACCCCCCTCTGTGACCGCAAGATTAATTTAAATAATAGGTTGATCCTCATCAACAGTATCTCATACCCTCTCTTAACATTAGGTTGACAACTCCTTGTCACTTAGTGGTGCATCTCATGGAACCAACCTAGCATTATTACCCTAAGCACATAAGCCCGGATGAGCCTGCAACTTATGTCTCAGTTAAGTATTAACCAGCACCCTAAGTGTCTAACACTTCTAATTCTACTCTTACTCAACGAAACTGTGGGTCTCAACTGAGTTGTGGAGCACCACTATGTAGAGGAGGTTTGAGTAATATTGGTGGCGGGAGGTAATCATATGCTTAATAATTTATTCCTTTAAGGGTTCCTTTTATTTGGGGTTTATTAGGTCTCATCAAACGCATTTATATTATTATCATGCCGGTCGTTATCTTATGTCAAACATCTATCGGATTACACTAGTCGTAATTGGACATGCATAATAATACATTCAAACGCGATTTGTCCAATTCATGCATACAAGTCGTTCAAAACATAAAAGCATACATGCATATAAAACAGTTTCATTTGAGATGGTCATGGTGCTCGTGCATTTGTCCATCTTGCTTCTCAAGCATCGGCTCCTCGTCGTCTATACGCCACTAGCCTAATTCTCTAATTACATATAATTAAAGAAACTTCAAAACATCTTTGGAGGGACAAATAATGAAAACACAAAATTCAAAATTCAAAATTCAAATTACAATTCTAATTAAAATAGAGCAAAATTACACATTAATTTAAAATTTGAAATTCGAATTTTGGGCACCATGACCATCCCCTTCCAAATTGCACCTGAAAATATAAACAGCTTGCAAGCACATAATATCAAATATTATATAAATATTACCTCACATATATTTTGATAATTTAACAATTAAAATATCAAAACAAGAATCAAAATTCAAAAATTTTCCAATTTTCTCCCAATGGTCGAATTTTGCATCTTTGTGCATAATTCAAATCTTTGTCAAATCTTTCTCAAATATCACAAAAATTAAACCATTTATTCAACCATAACTCATATGGCCGAACCATACATCATCATATACAAAAATTTTATTAAATAAAATCATGGAGAAAATAATGCATTTGAATATTCACATCATGGAAGAACAATATTCCCTTTTCAAAAAATTGTTTTTTTGAAAACTTTCACAAAGAATCAAAACAAACAAAACCATGAGATCATGTAGATATATGAACACCGTAATCATATTAAACATGTTCATAAAAAAAATCCACATGCAAAGAATTAATCTTTAACAAAAAGACCTTTTGACCGTGAGAAAATTAATTTCACAAACAAAGTACTATCACCCGCCGATGGTAAAGCGACCGGGCTCTGATACCACTTGAAAGTAAAATAGCCTTGAAGGCCGTAGCATGTGAGAGGGAAAAACAAAATTTTTCATATGCGAAATTACACATGCAATCAAGAATCATGCTTTATGGCATGTGATGTTACCTTTGTTTGTGAGTTCAAAACTCCAAGACGATCAGTGTTAGGTTTGAAGGGTTCTTGATTGAGGTATTTTAGTGGTTGAGTTTAAGTAGATAGTGGAGGAGTGAACGAAGATTTTCTGGGATGTGGAGGTTAAGGAGAGGAGGTTGAAGAGGTAGTGGAATGAGGACGTTACAGAACGAGTGGTCAGCAGTTGGTGACCAGTTACTGATGGGATGAGTGTGAGAAGATGGAACGGTTTAGGTCAGGACGTGAGAGAGAGAGAGAGAGAAAAGGAAAGGGTGCAGTTGTCTTAATGGTTGAGGAGACGGTTGCTTTTTCTGCGCGCGTTTTCAAGATTTGCAATGAATGCAAACTTGATATGGCTGCGTACCTTTTTAAGTGACTCAACATGGACAGGTGTCCCAGTCATTCTTATCTCCTAACCCAGGGAACGTTCCCTTTGTCTTTTCCTAACTAATAAATAAACAGCTAAATAAAAAAAGAAAGAAAAGGAAACATACAGAAGTGTAAATCTAATCTATCTAAGGGAAAGGGGACGGACTAACCTCTTACTTACTACCTATTATTTAAGATAATAACTTTGCAAAAATATATATATAATAATTTTTTTTTTTATTATTATTATTTTTTTGAGCTTGTGTGGTCAGGGACCACCTCAAAACTACGTTGGAACGGAACGTATCTTATTTGGACTTTTTGGAGTGGAACATCAGTCGTTCCCTCCTTTTTGGGAGCTATGTGGCTAAGGGTAACCACCCCAAAACTTTGCTCTTTGTCAGAGAGCAAATGTATCCACTGGGTAGCCTCCCAGTCAGCGCTTAGTTTAATGTCTTTAGCTAGACATGGTACTTACCTCTTAAGTGGACTAAGAAGTGGTTGAGGGAACCTCAGTGTCCCTTGGTAGTGATCCTGGTGTCCTGGTTTGGAGATTGGCAGCAATCTGTCCCAGATGGGATTCAATGTTCCTGACCACTGCATCATTCCTAATGACATATTCCTTGACATAATTTTCCAGGGTGTTGATGCGTTGGTCATCTCTGTGGAACGGAACGTAGTTGTTTCTCCTTTGTTCAAACGTTCCACTGCTGCTGCCTTGCTGATACTGTTGTTGGGTGTTGAATGGTCTTTGGTTCATGGGTGGCCTCCATTGGGTGTTGTGGCTCTGATCCTTAATGATAGTTCCTCCAGGACTTGAATTTGTACTGCGTCCTGCTTGTTGATTGTCTCTGGTGAAGTTTCTGTTGCCAAAATTTTCTGCATAACATACCAATGCAGTGGATGGGCAGTCTGTTGAGTCATGAAGTTCACCACAGGCTGAGCATGGTTCAGTTTCAGCTGCTGTGAGTTACAAGACTTTCATCCTTGGTGCTGCTTGGTCAACTTTCAGGTTCTTCACTTCATTCTTGAGTGATGCCAGCTGGGCTTCCATGGCAGTTTTTTTATCCAGTTCTAGCATGCTTGGCTTCCTTACTGGGCTCACTTTGTCTATTGGCCATTGGAGACATCTTTCAACAGTTCCTTCTATAATTTCGTAACTTGATTCAAGTGTTCGTGTAAAGAAATATCCTCCTGCAGCAAAATCTAAGTGAGATTGAGAAGTATGTTCAACTTCGTTATAGAAAGATTGTAACACTCCCCAACTCTCTACCCCATGGTTTGGACATTTTCTGATGATGTCCTTGTATCTCTCCCATGCTTCATAGAGGTTTTCTCCATAAAACATTCTGAAGTTAGAGATTTCTGCTCTAACATCAGCTTGTCGGGACATTGGGAGAAACCTCTCTATGAACTTGTTAGAGAGCTCCTCCCATGTGTGGATTGATCCAGGGGTGAGAGTTTTCATCCATGTTTTTGCCTTTAATCCTAAGGAGTGAAGGAACAACCCCATTCTCATGCTCTCCTCTGTCACACCCTCAACTTTAAAATTATCACAGATATCTTGAAATATTGTGAGGTGTGTGTAAGGATCTTCTGCAGGGAGTCCATTGAAGACCCCTGCTTCCCTAATCATGTGAAACATGATAGGTTTCAGTTCAAAGTTGGGTGCTACAGGAGGGAGGATTACTCCCCTGTCTGGTCTGTTCCTGAAAGGAGCAGCCAAAGTTCTGAAGTTTTGTTCAGGAGGAACTTCTTCATTGTTATTATTGTGATCAGCCATGTTTTCAAGAATTTCTTCCCTGAGGATTCTTCTTCTCCTATGAAGTGTACGTTCTGGTTCAAGATCAAAGAGAAACTCAGGTACATCAATGGAGTGGTCAGAGTTTGTTTCAAACTCTTCTCTCATAAACTATAAACACAAGTTATATATGCACAACAATATTAGTGACATAAAGAAAAATATAAAGGTAAGGTCAGATATACAGAATATGTACTAAAAACTGTAAATAAGAACAAAATTTAGTGTTTCTATCCCCGACAACGGCGCCAAAAACTTGTTGGGTGGTTTGCTGATGGTGGAAAATTATAAGTTCTGATAGGGGACGTTCCTCTGTTCTTGCAGAACACATATTCGTTCCCTTAGTTCCAACCCAAGTGCGCAAGTGCACGCATCAAGTAATAAAGGGAGTATTAATGCCCAAATTATCGTTCCCACGAGGATAGAATCCTAATTATTGTCTTACACTATTTTATAAAGAATGAAAATGAGAAGAAAAGTTAGTAAATGAAATGTCTGGTCAAACGTTCCCTACTGTCTTGACAACTTTCCTCAGGAACAGTAGGTTCAATCTGCTGGCAAACAATTACTCGCTGCGTTATGTATGTAATCCTTCCTGTTTAGAAGAAGGTGCGATAATAATCATTGGAGTTGATAGTTATAATTATATAAAGTAAAAAAACTACTAAAGCATAAATAACTATAATCAAGAGACAACAAGGTGATGTTTTATAACAGTTAAACAGAAGGAACGGATTCATTGATTCACTCTTAAATAGTTGTTTTCTCTGCTCAAGACTTAGCACTTCTTGGCTTTGTCCCAGTTTCTTGTCTGCCAACTCTGATTCCTCAGCTCATGGATTAGATGGCTCACAAGTTTCCATATTCTTGCGGCTCCCTTGACTCCAACAGGTACTTAGTACAGAACCTTAAAATGGACGAGTTGGTCCCTTATTCCTAAGGTGACCAGTAGTATTTTTGCCATAACACTACCTTCCCCCAATGGCTAAGCTGTCTGAAATCCCTTCCTTATGGAAGTTCCTTTCTCAGTATGTTCCCAATTTCCATTAGTACACAATGAATATAGCTCACTTAACCAAAGAAATACAAAAAGCTTCAGTCAAGAGTTTTGAAAACAGTTCTTTAAGAGTTTCACAGATTACCCATTCCACAGATAGTTCTGCTCATGGATGATATTTTAAACATAATTATTCCAAACTGAAGTCCCATAGATCCGAGATTCAGTTAAGAGATAACGAATGGAACGAAGAGAAAAACACTTATATTAATTTAAAAGACAGTTTACAGAAGAAACAGAAAATGGAGAAAAATGGGTTATTGCTCGTGAGGAGTCTTAATGGTTGATACAGAGAAGAGAAGAGGGGTTGTCACTTAACTATAGTTACAACTTAAAATAAATCTAAGCTACTAACTACTACAACTACTACTGGGTGATATCTTCTTTTCGGACTTCAAACCCTCTAGGATTCGATGATGTTTTTGTATGTGGGTCGTCCTATTTATATATGGAAGAGGAGTGGCAGTCTTGTAAATCCTTTAGAGCAAGTTGCTTGAATGAGGGGACGGGATGGTGGCAGCAGAGTGTGTAGACTGCGCAGATTGCTGGATGGAACGGGTTTTGGTGATGATTAGTCGTTGTTTGCAGTCTCCCCCATGCCTTGCTTTCTTTTTCAGCCAATGAGAACTCTTGATTCTCTGCTCTTCACGTTTCCAGCTGCTCAGTTGGTGCACCACCTTGCTTTTAGAAGACTTTAACTCCACGTTACCGGCAAAGTGTACAGAGGCATTAAATGAGTGGAGCAGGTGCATTAAATGTGTCTCAGTTTGTTCCCCTTTTAATATATTTTAAAGGAATACGTTACCATACGTTCCCCCACTGTGCTTTTGTCACAAATGTGTAAAACAAGTGATTTTCGTGCTGAAGTTGCTCATCAGATTAGGGAACGTGTGGTATTTTGCCATCAAAATGGGCTTAGATGGGAACGAATTTACGTCCCATCACCAAGAAGAAGATGAATCAGATCTTCTCAAAAAAATTCCTCTTGGTCTTCTATATTGGTTCTGGGGAGTACCCCGTACTAAAGAGGAGAAACACAAAGAAATGCTTTTTGGATATCGTAGTGGAAATAATAGGGTTCTAGGATTCCGGAGAATCCTATTGGCCGGGGTCTAGGGTCGTAGGCGGGGTAGAGGTTGTCCTTTTCCAAACACTCGTATCCCACAATATTTCCCTAGATCCCAGCCAGACCCTTCTTCGGTTGTTTCGCATCCAAATTTGGATGTGTCGTGTTCTCCTCAGGTTCCCCCGAGATCTGTAAAGCCTAAACATGCTGGCCCTTGTTATTCTTATGTCATTTTAAGATATAAACTTATAGAGAAAGGGTGAGACTCTTTGACCAAGTACACTTTGTCGAGGTATCACCATGGAGATGTTTCAGGATCTACCTCGACTTCTGGTGATGCACATGATCCAATTTCAATTTCGGATAAATTTGCAAGTTCATCAACTAGTGATTCTTCGACTAGTAGCTATTTTGATTTAAGTATGTCCATCCATTTCTTCTGATTATACTTATCATTGTTTTAGGTATTTATGGCGTCATTTTCATCAGAGATTGTAGAGGAGTCTCGTTCTGCTGAGTCAGATTCCGAGTCTCCTCCTGCCGCCTTAATAGCCCAGCATCCTTGGGTAACTTATGAAGTTGTAAGCACCTTATCCGAGATGAGCATGAAAGATGTAGCCGAGCTCAATCTCAAAAATATTAGCAATTATGATATAGTTCCTTCCTACGAAAATGAGCTAGTTTGCTCAGGGAGGAATCCGGATGAGCCTTTTTTCTTCTTCTTTTACCGAGATCTTGTCACAAAACTTGGTATTCAGTTTCCTTTAACCGTGAACCTTGGTTTCTTCGTTCCTTTAATGGAGAAGATGCAGGTCACCTAATCATTATAATTTTGCTCCTTCGAGTTACCATTTTAGGGAGACCGAGTTGATTGACGATGAGATCAATGCGGCTGTTTCCATAGCTGCATATGTCAAATCGCACGGCCATGCTAGCGTGGCTTCCCTCATTTTCAAATCTCAGGAGGAATTGGATTTGGAAATGAATATGACTTATGTACTATTTTTTATTTTTTATTTGTAATATAACATCCGATTTTAACATAGTTGTATTAATTTTTACTTGCAGTTCAGATATGGAGGGACAACAAAATGAACAACCAAGCTTCTTAGCAGCCTTGAATCAAGGAAAGAAGATCGCGGTTGTCGACTTGACAACCCGAAAAAGGAAAGCCCCTAATTCCAAGACCAAGAAACCTACTGCTGAGGATAAGTCCAAGGGGACCCCGGCTGATAAAGATATCTCGGCTTTTGAAAAAACTTTAACAACTACCAACCAGTCTCCTGCTCCTCCATCTTCTTCTGGTCTCTCCAAAAATGTTGTTTGGCATACTGAGTTACCAATGATTTTCGATGTTCAGTATTACCGAGCTGAGCTGGAGAAGTCGGTACTAGGCTCTTTCAATAATGACTTAAATCAAATTTAGGTCCTCAATCCAAGCATCGAGCTCGAAACTGACGGTTTGCATCACATGGCCTTCGTTAGCAATGGGCAAATTGTCCCTCCTTCCTCATCTCCTGTAAAGGAAGAAACTCAGCTAGAGGGAGGTTAGGATGAAGGAGGAGAGGAAGTAACCAAGGATGCTGCTGGGGTAGATGAACAAGCCGGTTAGACTTAGAAGCCCATAGAGTGAAGAGCTGGAATGTCGTTCTTATTTTGTACTTTCTATTTTCTTATGGCCTTTGAGCCCCTTTTGGATTTGTAATGAATATTGCTGGGTTATTACCCTGTCCTTTTCTATCAATATTTTCTGATGTTTAATTGCACTTATGGATTTCGTGCCTTATCATTGATTTGTCCTGATGGTAATAAGGTTTCATGCACCTATACTTTAGGCTTGCCTTATAACTTACATATATTTTTGAATATCTCAAGAAATATTAGGAAATTTTCCATAGCAAAATGGATTATCTCACTATATATATTAACTCGGATATGCATTTCGAGTACTATCGTTGACCTCGCCGTGGTCAAATATATTAAACAGATTCCACGCTTTTCTTTGTCATGTATTCTTTTTCATGACGCCTATATTATTTAACTTAGCCTTTTGCAAAGTTGCTATTTGTGAAGGTAAGAGCCAGACTCTTGAGAAGAAAAAGAAAGAAGATAAGGGCAAGAAAAAGGATTTTAATGATGATAAATTCTCAGAAGCTGAGTTCGATTGCAATGTAATCAGTCGAGCTTTTGGTAGAGATGAAGATACTGTGAATGCAAGAAAAACGTATCTGAGAGAGGTACTTTAAGTCAGAGATCGACAAAGTTCAAGGAAGATCCAAGTAAATCGGATCCTCCTCTGCTATATTTCATTAAAGAAGATATGCAAGGTGTGCTACCGGGACATAAAGATGGCCTAGTTATTATTGGAACCCTGTTCAATTGCCGGGTTAAAATGATTTTTAGATGCCGACAGCTATGTGTAACACCCCGTATGCATTCAGATTATTATCGTATTACGGTATTAAGCTCAGCTCAATTAAATGCGGAAGATAAAACAAATTAAGTTAGCAGACATGCAAGATCACTTTTTCTTTATTAACATAGCAATATAAAATCCATCTATATCCTTATGTAATTGCAAAACCACAATAGAATTCTTGAAATGCCTCCATATCATAAATAAATACTAAGTCATGAAGCTACATCACATAGTTATGACCAACGTCCATATCTCATGGCGTATCCAAAATATACATATCCAACAAAATAACAAATATCAAAACGTCCATATTCTTTCGTTTAGTGATTTAAGTCCCTCCTAAACCATAACTATAGCATATTAACCCTTACTATTGTTTGTATTTATACTTTCAACAGTAGCACTAACTCCCTAGGGTACCATACCCTAATTGGGGCTTTCCTACGCATCAGAACTGGTTTTTGGTCTTTCTGACAGGGGTAATCAATTTCCATACAGGAGGTAATCGATTACTACATACAGTAATCGATTACCATGAACAGGGTAATTGATTACTCCACATGGTAATCGATTATCATGTATAAGGTAATAGATTACCACGCAGACAGAACATGAAAATTGCAGATTTTTCTGCATATTTCGTAGGTCCCATGGCTTCAAAGGGTCTAATTTTTCATCAAACAAAAGTTCAAACCACATGATTAAGCATAACTATACCATATTTTATATGATTCATTAAGGTTTCCACCTTTCACTTCACAAACTAACTCATTTTCAAGAAAATACAAGCGAAATGGTTTGTAGTTACTTATGGACCTTTGAAAATAGAAAAATGGGAAAACTTTGTGGACTTTGAAGGTGCTCCAAGCTACTGACTTGGTGGTGCACGAAAATCCCACTTCAAGGTAGGTCCTTTCTTCACAAAGTTTGGTTTTTGGACCTTCCTAGAGTGTATCCATGGCTCACACACAAAAAACTCAAGTGATCAGCCATTCCTTTTATGCAAACAGAATCTCAACTCTCAAGACATGATTTTTCTATCACAAGGCTCAAGCTTTACAATGTTTAATGGTGGTTCAATAGCATAAGAGTGGAGAAATATGGAGAAGGTTGATTCTTGGCTAAGTTTTACACACAAAGCTCAAGTTTTCAAGAAGAGAGGAATGTTGCAGCTATAGGGGATCAACCTTTGGATCAGAAACTTACCTAGGGCATATTGCCAATGGCTATTTATATAAGTGTGCTCACTAATCAACACTATTAGTTCTAATAGCTCCGCTAATCATTTTTCTATCAAACTTTATTTTCTGGACCTAGACATTTTTCTAGGAATTATCATATTTTTGTTATAATTTTTCGAAACACTTCACCGGTACACATTTTATACGTAGTCAATATTAGTTCAAACATCAATGTTCATTATTTTTACCCTAAACTTGATATCCTTGACCTAGTTATTTTTCTAGGTATGTTTATATTTTTATTATAATTTTTCGAAATACTTCACCGGTATGCAGTTATACAATGAAGCAGAATTGGTATCAGCATTTTTCATCAGAAAAATGATTTAAGCGTTATTAGACCTTCTCGATGAGTATTATAATCTTTCTACATTTATCCAAAGTCAATTATGGAGTTATTTCTTAAACTCGTAATTAAATTATTTAAATTCCTAACTTAACGGTGCAGGTTCTTACACTCACACCACCTTTTAAGAATTTCGTTCGCAAAATTAGAGACATATATGTCCTAAACTCAGGGTATTGTCGGAGAAGCTCGTCCTCCCGCTCCCAAGTACACTCCTCTAGAGTTCTTCATTCCCACTGTCCTTTGATCATGGGAATGATCTTGCTTCTTAATTTTTTCTCACCATGATCGAGGATTTTGAGTGGTCCTACGGGAGTCTTAAGGTTCTCTCATTTTTTCAATGTGCGAAGGATCAGCTATGTATCTCCGTAACTGTGACAAGTGCAACACATCATGGATGTTGGTCAAGTTTGGAGGCAAGGAAAGCCGGTAGGCAACAGGACCTTCCCTACTAAGTATCTGGTACTACCCAATGAATCTCGGGCTAAGCTTCCTCACTCCAAGGGTACGACAAACACCAGTGACAGGAGAAAGTCTAAAAAACACGTGTTCACCCTCACTAAACTTCAATGGTCTATGCTTGTTGTTATAGTAACTCTGCTGAAGGTTCTATGCTTGGTTCAGCTTCTCTCTGATCATCTGGATCTGCTGGGTAGTATCTTGACCAAAGTCCAAGCCAAATAACTCGCGATCTCTAATCCCAAATCAACAGGTAGGAGTCCTACACCTCCTACCATATAGTGCCTCGTAGGGTGCCATGCCCAGGCTAGCATGAAAACTATTGTTGTATGAAAACTCAACCAATGGTAGATATCGATCCCATGTTGAGCCTTGCTTCAAAGTGCAAGCTCTCAACATGTCCTCCAATTTTTAGATGGTTCGCTCAGTCTGTCCGTCAGTTTGAGGGTGATAAGTTGTATTCAATCTCAACTGAATACCAAAAGCTTCCTACAGAGAAGCCCCATAATCTCAGAACATATATCTTGGCCAACTGCTCTGTAGAGAAGCTCACCTTCACTGGAAGAAAATAGTAGACTTAGTAAATATGTCTACAATGACCCAAATAGAGTCGCAACCAGCCCGAGTCTTAGGCAATCCTATAATGAAGTCTACAGAAATGCTCTCCCACTTCCATTGCGGAATCTCAAGAGTTTGAAGCTGCAGTATATTTCCCGAGCTAGGTACACAACAGAAATGCCACAATCCCTTTTGGTCCGGGACGAAGGGCAACCCACCGAGCTCACGGTTCGGGGTTCAAATCCACGAAAGGCAACCTACATTGATCATATTTGGATCATTAAAACACGGTAAACCCACCAAAGTACAAAACATCAAAATCTCCTCCCCCCACCTAGTGAGGTTCGGCCAAATTAGTGTTAAAATCAAAATTATTTTTCTTTATTTTCTTTTCATTTTTCTTCAGTATCTCAAGGTTACCCCAATGTCATTTTAGGTGCCAATTTGCATCCTCCATCACTCAAACATCATTTTGCCAATTAATTCGCTCTAGGTTCAATACACAATCCAATATTTTTCCATTGATTTTCAAAGCTTCCAACTATCACATAACCCTTCTAATTACCATTTAACACTACACAACATCCATTACACAATTTCACAACATCAAATCCCCAATTTACTCATTTTGGTCGAATTGCACATAGCCTCACACCAAGGGTTTTTCAATTCAATTCAACTATTCCACACCTCATACAATCCTATTACTACATCATACAACCATACAACAACTCAATTACACAAACCTAAACCAATTCAACAATTCAACATCACAAAGTGTTGGATTTCTCATCAAAATTTTCTAAAGTTATGAGCACATTTCCTTAATAATTTTTATTGCATTTATCACTCCAACACATCATTCCAAGACATATTTATCTAATACACAATCTCATTTTGAGCTCTCTAACTCCATAAATCAAGCATGCAAGCTCTAGGTTTTCATGAAATTAAATCATCAAATCAATCCATGAAAGGTGTTGAATCTTACCCACAATCAAGTCATAAGATTCCTCCAAGAGATCTCCAAGGAATGGCTTGAGCAAACAACTCCAAAAACACAAAAATCCTCTCAATTTTCGTGGCTGGTTTTGCTCCATATCTCTCAAATGAGAGGGTTTCAAGGAAAACTAATCAGTGGGATGTGTTCGGATAATGATTTCCAACAACTTTGCTCACAAACGTTTCTTGATTCGGGGATGTATTGAGTGAGTTAGGAGGGAAAGAAATTTCAAACCAAAAATGGCCAAGGGAGGGGGTGGCTCACGGTTTTTAAGAGAGAGAAGGAGGTTTTAGGTGATGACGAATAGTGATAAGCCATGTGACTTAAGTGACTTAAGTGAGGTGGGCCCCACCGCCACCTCACGCGATTTCAAACTAATTCAAAACTCCCTCCGATTTTACTAAATGTCCAAAATTTCACAACCTATTTAGAAACTCTAATTTTTAACATTAACCATTTCCTTTAATTACCCTTGATCATATGAATCCGAAGTTTTCCGGTCGTTCGGAGAAATTGCAGTTTTAAGCTGTTACGCGCGCCGTAGGCACTCTTCTCCAAACACACTAATCTCCGTCAATTTTCATCAAAAAGCATATTTCCTAGTCTTATATACCATTTATAACTTATATCCAAATCTAGAGCTCAAAACTCAATTGGAACGTTTTACGGTGCAACTGCACCGCGATATTTTTACTCGGTAAAAACACTATTCACCGAATTTTTCGAAACTTGCCTAACCAATTGATTTTTCGTTCTGAATCCATTTCCAGGTTATTTTTAGCATTTGAGACCTCCTACTCAATTTCACCTTCCTAGGGTTACGTGTTTGGCTAATTACCGTTTTACCCTATCTTTGTATTTTGACATTAATTTCAGGATTTTCATTAATCCTACCAATTAACCCACATTTAATATACAATTACATGTTTTAGAATTGTGAGGTGTTATATACGTCTACAACCCACAGTACAAGGAGTCCACCATGTACTTCACATACGAGTTTACCATCTTGCATGTAGCCTGACATGCTCAGGGGTTATTGTAACACCCTTATATATCCGGTAATGTTATCATATCATCGTATTAAGCTGCGCTTAATTAAAAATGCGGAATATCTTTTTCTTTTCAATTATGACGTCATTATCATTACCAACTTGCTTAATTAATCATTTAAATAAAATCATGCCTGTATGTAAATTGCAAGAGACAGCTAACTGAAATACCTCATTAATTAAAATAACAGATATAAATCTCTAGTCACGGAACTACAACACGTAGACCGGACAACCTACTAAGTTATACAACTCAACTCAAAGTACTAACATAGAGTGGCATGGACAAACCCCATGCTCACCCAAATAAGGCACAAGCCCAACAGAAGTCTCAACATCAACAGCATAATAAAAGCAACTAAAACATAATATCAGCAGAATATCCAGCATCCAACATGTCAGCATAATAAACAGCAATATCATCAACTAAGCTCTGGCCTCCTGCCGCCAAAGGCATCAGCCCCCATACTACCTGAACCTGAAATAAGCGCCCCAAACGTGGGGTGAGATCTCTAAACAAGAAATCTCAGTAAGACAAGGGGTCCTCAAGGATCTTCCACCCCAAGCTCACTTACATGTGCAATATAAGTTCCAAAACAGTTTAACAATATCATTTCCAAAATAGAGCAATGCAGCAGATAATCATGTCATGTGTGTCAATACAATAATCTACTGGCCAGAGAAATGTAGGAATACGTCTATTACCCACACAGTACGCGCTCTGTCGTACCTACCCTTAGGATATCATCCCATAGTTGAATGCGGGGTTGTTCTGTAACCCCATAACACAGAGTCTAATTGTTCTGGCCAATCTCCTTTAGCTGCTTCTAATCTTCTTTCCAATCCTCGTTTTAAGACTCGATTTGCAGCTTCTGCCAATCCATTTGTTTGTGGATGTTCCACAAATGTGTATCTGTGTTTGACCTGCAAATCTTGAATTATTTGATTGAATTTTTTTATCCACGAACTGCGTGCCATTATCAGTTATGATGGTATGAGGGGCGCCAAATCGGCTTATAACTTGTCGATAAAAGAATCGACGAACCTTACTGGCTGATATCGTGGCTAAGGCCTCTACTTCGATCCATTTAGAAAAATAGTATGTTGTTACTGCAATTGGAAATGGTCCTAATATATCCATGCCCCATTAGTAGAACGGCCAAGGGGATAGTATTGAAGATAATTCCTCAGGGGAGCATGGTGCAAGTCTGCGTGCTGTTGACATTTGACACAATGCCGCACATGTTTTTTAGAATCTTCTTCCATGGTGGGCCAGAAATAGCCCGCTCGAAGCAGTTTTCTAGATAAGGTTTTACCTCCCATGTGATGTCCGCCAATCCCTTCATGAACCTCTGAGATTACATACTGATCTTGTCGGGGATCTAGGCACTTCAGCATTGGGTAAGAAAATCCTTTCTTATATAGCTGGTCATTGATGATAGTATAGAATTAAGCCTTGCGCGCTAGCTTTTTTTCTGCGTGCGGTTCTAGTGGTGTCTCTCCTTTATACAAGTAGTTCCAAATTTGTGTCATCCAAGTTTCTTTATCATCCAGTGGCATGGTATCATCCTCGACCATGGATTGCGCACTCTGAGACGGATGAGCTTTATGTTTAGTTACAGCCATTATAATGCTAGGATTAAGGACGCTTTGTTGGATGACTGATCTATTATTTCCTGGTCCCTTTGTGCTGGCTAATTTAGACAAAATATCGGCTCGCGAATTTTGTTCTCTATGGATGTGCTCCACTTTGAAGCTTTGAAAATCTGTTAATAGTAATCTCACCTTTTTCGAGATATTTTATCATTAAAGCTTCTTTTTTCCTGGTAACTCCCTTGTACTTGTGCAACGACCAATTGCGAATCGCTTTTGAGGATTATTTTTGTTGCCTTTAAGTATTTTGCCATTGCGAGTCCTGCGAGGGTCGCTTCATACTCAGCTTGGTTGTTTGAGGCTTTAAACCCAAAGTGGATAGAATGTTCCACTGTTATACCTTGAGGGCTTTCCACGATGACTCCTGCACCACTTCCTTTAACATTGGAAGATCCTTCGACAAAAATAATCCAATCCTCATTCACCTCAGCCTGATGTAGGTGTGTCATTTCGACGAGGAAATCAGCTAATATCTGAGCTTTGATTGTTTGACGCGGTTCTTAAATGATGTCGTACTCAGATAACTCTATTGACCATGAAATCATGCGTCTGGCCAAATCAGGTTGTCTCAGCACCTGTCGAAGGGGCTGGTTTGTTCGAACCTTGATAGAGTGCCCCTGGAAATAATGGCGCAAACGTCGCGATGTTTAAATAAGAGCGAAAGCTACCTTTTCTATATGTTGATAACACAATTCTGGTCCTTGGAGTGCTTTCCTGACAAAGTAGATTGGCTGTTGTTCCTAGGAATCTTCGCGCAATAAGACAACGCTTATGACCTCATTGCTAACTGAAAGGTAAAGAACCAAAGGTTCATCTGGTTAAGGCTTGACCAAGACTGGTGGTTGGGCCAGGTGTTCTTTGATGGCCAGGAACCCTGCTTCACACTCAGAAGTCCAATTAAAGTCTGTTTGTTTGCGCAATAGTTTAAACATTGGTATCGATTTCTGTGCTGAGGCGGGAAGGAATCGAGTTAAGGCAGTGATTCTCTCAGTTAATTGCTATAATTCCTTTATATTACGCGGGCTTGTCATGTTGAGTATGGCCTTGTATTTATCAGGATTAGCCTCTATCCCGCGATGTGTTAGCATGAATCCTAAGAATTTTCCAGCAGGTACTCCAAACGCCCATTTGGCTGGGTTAAGACGTAATATGTACTTGCGCAATTGTTGAAATACCTGCTCCGAATCATGAGGGTGTTGTGAAGTGTTCATTTTTTTCACTATCATGTCATCAATGTATACCTCATGCATTTGACCAATCTGTTGCTAAAAACTTTATTCATCATACGTTGATATTGGGCACCGGCGTTCTTGAGACCAAACGACATCATATTATAACAATAAGTAGCCTTTTCAGTGATAAAGGCTGTAGCTTCCTCGTCTGGTTTGAACATCGAAATCTGGTTGTAGCCTGAATATGCATCCATGAAGGATAGAATTCTGTATCCCGCGGAGTTATCCACCAATTTGTCAATGGTCGGGAGAGGATAAAAGTCCTTTGGGAAATATTTGTTAAGGTCTGTGTAATCCGTACACATGCGCCACTTCCCGTTGGCTTTTTTGACTAACACGACGTTAGAAAGCCATGTAGAGTAAGTGATTTCTCTAATCACACCTGCATCAAGCAGTTTTGCTACTTCAGTTTCAACCACCTGTTGTTTCTCCGGGGATGTTTTGCGCTTCTTCTGTGTGATGGGTTTAGCCTTTGGATCTAAAGGTTAAATGGTGACATATTATGTCTGGATCTATTCCTGGCATGTCAGCTGTTGTCCACGCAAAGAGGTCTTTATTCTTTAGTAGTACTGCCAGCAGCGCACTTTTTTCTGCTTCTGGTAGATGTCGTCTTATCTTGGTAACGTTTTCGGGTAGTGGTCCGACTTGGAGATTTTCCAACTGGCCATCAGGTTGAGGACGTGTATCGCGCAGATCTTCGCGCATATCAAGATCAGTCATATTGACTGATGCTTTGGCTTTTTCGTCGAACTGGATTGGAGTCTTAGCTCGTAAGCTGGTGTTATAACAGCTGCGCGCTGGTTTTTGGTCGCCCCTAAAGGCAACTACCATGCCAGACGTGTCACGAAATTTCATTAAAAGGTGGGGCATATAAATGATTGCCTTTAACGCGGCAATGATTGGTCTTCCTAAGATAACGTTATATGCAGATGCATATTCAATGACATAAAACCGTACTTTGATAGTACGAGCCAGAGGCATGATTCCAAAGGTTACCCACATTTCAATGGTACCTCTTGGTTGTACGCATTCTCCAGCAAAACCAATTAAATCCGAACATCCATGAATTAGATGTTCTTCTGGGATGTGCATCGCGTGAAAAGCATCCTAGAAAATAATATCAGCAGAACTACCATTATCAATCATAATGTGTTTTACCTGGAGATTAGCAATGCAAGCTGAGATTACTAGTGGGTCATCATGGTCTGGAATGATGTCGCCATAGTCATCATCGTCAAAACTTATGGCCTGCCTCTGAACGCGATAAGTAGAACGGCGAGCATGATCGCATACTGTCATCACAGACTTTAAATGTTTTTTGCGTTGGGACTTAGTCGCGCCTCCTCCTGCTGAACCTCCGGCAATAGTCGCCAATACTCCTGCCGCATTATTAGGTAACTGAAGTGGTTGCTGTTGCGCGATACGCTGTCTGTTTCGCGGTGGAGTCGTTGGCGTTGGTCAGTAGAAGCCTCTAGCGTACTTCTGCGATCGTTGTTCCGTGCAGGATTGTAGTCCCTTCTGGGATATGCCCTTTGTTCATTAGGGTTTTGGTCGCAATCTGGGCTTCTATCACGTCTTTTCTGCGTCTTGTATTCCCTGCAGCTAGAAATGAATTCCTGGAGTTTCCCAGCTCTTATGAGTGTTTCAATAGTATTTTTCAGCTCGAAACACTCATCAGTTGTATGGCCTTTATCGTTGTGGAATTCACAAAACTTTGTCTCATCGCGCTGCACTCCTTTTTTCATGGGAGGAGGTTTTTTAACGCGTACATAACCTGTTTGGAATACTTCTTTCAAAATCCGTCTCTGGGATGTATTCAAAGGAGTATAATTGTCATATTTTCCCCATTTCCTTTTTTCACGGAATTTTCGTTAAAATTTCTTGTGGACGTCCTTTTCAAAGTTGTTTATGTCAGCCCTGGTATTAGGAATTTCACGTGAACACTTGTAATCTTCCAAGTTGATAAATTTTTCTGATCGCGCACGCAGTTCTTCAATAGTACGTGGTAGCTGTTTGGCTAACAACATAGAGAAAGGGCCTTCAAGTAATCCTTCAGTAATGATATAGTGAGACTTGTGGATCCGAGTCCCTGACCAGGAGTGCTTCATCAAAGAATCTGTTGAGATAATCGCGCAATGTTTCGTTTGTTCCTTGGCGTATAGTTTTTAACGCGTGCGTAGATTTGTATTGCGCTTTGCTTTTTGCAAATTGTACAAGAAATTGGTTGGTCAGGTCCTCCCAACTTTGTACTGAATTGGGAGGTAACGCAGAATACCATCTGAATGTTGTCTTCTTTAGGGTTGTTAGAAAAAACCGACACGCTATTGGGTCAGCTATATCTTGTGCCATCATATTGGTCTGGAATTGTTCCAGATGATCTTGCGGATCCCCCTTTCCATTGTACTTTTCAGTAGTAATCTTGACGTCCTTAGGAATTGGGATGTTCATTATGCATGGGGTGAATGGGTGAAGAATTCGAGAAAATGTCTTAGAATTTCCATGAGAATTCTCATTCTCATTAGTATCTTTCATTTCTTCACCTTTTTTTTATGACCTGAAGGTCCAGGGTCACCTGTTGAATATTCTTGCCTCGGTTCACTTTCTCCAGAATTTTCAGGATTTTTCTCCTTCTCAAGTTCTTTTTCTTTTTCTGGATTTTTCTCTTTGTTCTTTTGAGCTTTTTTCAATCGAGCTAGATCTCGATTTTGTTGGGCAATTTTCTTGTTTTGCTGTGTGATGAGGTCTAGCAGGTGTTGGGTGTTGCGACTTCGGCAAGTGCACTGGTCGTAAAGTAATAAAATGTACTGAGTATGACATCGTTCCCACGAGGATCGGAATTTCAAGCACTAGTTCGCTAATCGCGTTTTAGTTGGACAATCAAAAGTTGGATTGGAGAGAATTGTAATTGAAGAACTTAAAAATTAAAAACAAGTAATAGCATTCAATTAAAGAAAATTCAGAATTAAAAAGACAAAGATGATGATTGATTAAAAATGTAAAAACAAGCGTAGTTAGGGTTTCGACTTCCCCCAGTATCCTCGTTATGTTATGAATTAAAGAGTCAAGAACCTTTTCTTAATATAATGCCAATCAATTCTATCTAAGTTAATTAGGGCTCAATTCCTTGTTACCCTAAATCTATGTGATCTTGAAAGAACTCTAGTTCCCCGATTATTCCCCAAGAAAACATGCATTAAGATCAAGAATTTAAAGATTGCACAATTACCCTATGTCTATCCCTAGATCACAAGGATTATGATAAATTTATCAATTCATGGTTCATGCACCAACATCCCTATTGTTATACAATTCCCCAAAATCATTCTATAAGGAGGAAACTCATAGAAAGCATTAAAGACAGATAAATTTATTCAATTATAAAAAGAAAAGAATTCAGAGACAATTTAATCCATAAACATAAACGATTCAATTGGGTTCCATCTACCCCTAACTACATAAAAGTTTAGCCTAGCATACTGAATTGAAAAACAATAATAAAGAAAAGAGAACCCCAAGCCTCCATTGGTGTGATGTTGACTTGGTTCCTCAGTGTTCCAGCACTCCGCTACAGGATTCCTCCTTCAGGTTTCTATGTAATTCTTTGGATTTGTGAATTAGTTAATTGGTCTTGACCCTCAGCTCCTTATTTATAATCATTGGAGTTGTATCCTTCATTCAATCTCCCAACGAATCTGTATCAGATTTATAATTGATTCTACAATTGTTTCCTCTTTGCATTTAAGATCTTGAAGATTGGTTGACAGATTTGAGTTTTGAATCTTTGTTGTGATCTTCCGACATATCTTCCCATGGATTTATATCTATTCTCAATCAAGATTGATTTGTTTCCACTTTGTATTTTTTGTAAAATCTGATGCATATCTTGATAAAGATATAAGATCTCTTTTGGATTTAGCTTTGGCCATGCATGGACGTTTTAGCGTGTTGTTTGTGCGCTAAAATGTTCTCACACTGTGTTGTTGTCTGCCTATGGGCGTTTTGGCGTGCTGTTGGGCGCCAAAACGTCCTCTTCGAAGGGTTTCTGGTTGCTTCTGGAGCGTTTTGGCGCTCTATTTGGCTGCCAAAACGCTCTGGTTCAGGGAGTTATTGTGGTTTTCTTCATTTAGAGCGTTTAAATGTTCTTCTTGGACGCCAAAACGTCCTCCTCCAGCTTGCAGATGCGTGGAATCTTGCTTCCTTGAGGCTTCAACTCCTCTTGTTGCTTTCATTTGGTTCCAAAGGGCCATAATAGATGTTAAAAATACTTTGAAATAAGAAATATGACAACATGTTAGCAAGATATTCAATTATTGTGACTTCACGGTATAAAATCCTAATTTCCATGCAATTCATGATATATTTTAAGTATAATTAAGCCTAAAACCATGGTAAATCAAGGGTTTATCATTGGGCTGTCGGTGGGTTATCCTAATGGATGGAAAGTGGTGCCACCGACGAAGCTGATTTTTCGCGGGAAACAGGAATCTCCTTACGCTTACCTTTGGAGCCATTTTGGGATTTGCTTCTGGTATCAACCATGTTTTTAATTTGAGAGAAAGATGGGTTCTAACTGGTAGATTCCCACAGACGACGCCAATGATCAGACCAAATACAATATGGGCTGGCCAATATGTATCAAGCCTAGTCACACACGGTTGAGACGTGGATTGTTGTTCTTGGTCTTGGGCCTGGAGTCGAAGTTGGATCTCATTGTGTCTCTGTCCTTTGTTGTAGCGCCATGAATCCGATTGGGGGGTACTTGCGAAGACACTCCGATGCTTAAGTCAGTATCAGAGGCATGAGTTTTATGTTATTAATGTAAAGGATGATCGTACCTGGGTGTTGCACCCTCTGCTTATATAGTGGTTATGATGCCGCCTTAGTAAGGCGGTATGGCCTTTGATTGGCCGAGTTTGGACTGCATGTCAGGCTAGAACCTGAGTAGCCTTATCTTCTTAATGTCTAGCCATAGAGTCGCGGTGAGCTGGTGTTGTCTGTCTTCTGCCTATTAGTTCAAAGGCGCGGTGGTATTGCCTTGGTTCTTAAGTTATCTTCCCATTTTGTACCAAAGGGCAGATTCTCGCGCGATGGGGGTATCGCGTCTTGCTATGTGCGCGATGTTGGTCATCGCGCTTAGTTATGGATCATCCTTCATGAGATTGGGCTTCCTTATACGTTATTGGGCCTCCGTTGGGCCTACTATATTTTATCCGGATCACCCAACCTTGAATGATATGCCTTCTTTTCTTCAAATCTTCCATGACAATGACTTAAGACAAAGAAGAATGGTCATCATTTCCCGGGAATCATTGAGGAAGGAGAGTATTGGGACTTGGGAGTATGTATGGGCTTAGCACTCACTATGAGGTCATTTATTACTTAGTATGGTATGATGCTTTTTATGAAAGTTGACGTATGATTATACAATAGATATAGAGTAAGGGCACAAAGCCTAATATGAAAAAACCCGTGGATGGATTCTAAGTTTGGGCTAGTGGATAGTTTGGATTTCATATATAGAATTTGATAAACTGTTAATCAGGTACTTATTATTAAAGTTGGAATGATCCCAAATCGTCCAAAATGCAGCCAGGTGCTTCCGTTTTGTTTCTAGTCTAGATGGTAGGAGATTACCATGTTTTTGTAGTTAACTACCATTGCTTGTGGTTATAAAGCCGAAAGTCTTATGGTTGTGCGTAAAGGATAAAGTTTCAAGTGTGATAATATGAGATGTTCTAATGAGCATAGTAATTACTTAGAATAAGAATGAGATGAAATGAGTACATTACAATACATAAGGAAAATAAAAAAGTTTACTCACATATTTATGCTTATTTAATTGTGAAACTGTAAGTTTAATTTTCATTTTATTAATTAATTATGCTGCTTTTAGTACCATAACGGGGGTGTTACATGTAACCCAATATATGGTGAAAATAGTGAACTTGGTTATACTAGTAAGAAGAGGAAGACCCGATTGGTGAGAGAGTTGGTGCAAGTTGTTATATCATTTCCAAATTTGTTGTTCCTCCAACATGCACATAGCAACATGATGACTCCGAGCTGCTAGACTTCAAATTTGACTGTTATGATTAGGTATCACAAATAATTTAAGAGGAATTGTTTTTTGCGTCTGTAGCAAAAATTTGTTATTTGCCATAGAGAGAAAAAAAGAGTGAGGTCCATTAGTTATTATGTTTTTTCTCTTTATGAATTTCTCTCTCTCCCTTTTTTCTCTAGTGACAGATAAAAATTTCTGCTGCAGAAAATATTTTCCCATAATTTAATAGGCGATAGGTTATATTTACAAATTTTTTTGTCTACAAACTCTTACAAACCACACTAAGTATGACCGGTCATACTTTAATCATGCAGTGTATGACTGATCGTACTTAATTAGTGTAATTTGTAAAAAAAAATTGTAAACGAATCTTATCACATTTAATAGTATTAAACACATAAATCACTTCATATTTATAAGGGTTTGTTTTTTCTAAAGTTACTTTAGATAACTTTATCTAATGTTTACCAAAACGACGTCGTTTTAGGACGTAAATCATGATATTTTTGTAATTTTAATTTATTTAAGGGTTATAATAGTCTTTATCATTCTAATTTTTTAATTTTTCAATCCTAAAACGACGTCGTTTCGATGAACATTAGAAAAAGTTATCTAAAGTAACATTAGATAATTTTTTTCCTATTTATAATTATTTCTGTTGGGTTATCATATACGTGATACTTGTCACTAGTACGTACGCCAAAAACCTTAATATATCGTTTTTTTAAAAAAAAAAAAAACCTAAATCATAAATGTCTGCAAAATATTAGTTACATTTTTCCAATAGGCAACGGACGAACTTGATTTATAAATGTCCTTATTCCCAAATCACCAATAGAGCTATAAGTTTATCACTGCTGACCTGCCGTTTATTTATTTATTTAGAGAAAATAGATTTATAAAACATTATGAATTTTAATTATAATTAAATTTTTTTCCGGTAAACTAATTATAAATAATTGACTTACATAAGCAAACACAATACACTTATTTACGGATACACGTATCAACATAGGCTATAGTAGTAAGGGAGGCTATATTAATAAGGGAGCATGAAGAAAAATGGATATTACATGATATGATCCCTCACAAAAAAAAAAAACATGATATGATCATGTCAATAAATCACAATTATTCAAAGGTAGATTAAAGATGATAATTTTATAGCTATTTATTTTAAAATATATATTTTCTCTCTTTTCTCTTGTTATCATTGATCCCGAAGAATCACTTTTGATATCAACATAGTGAAGGTAATATTTAATCACCTGTAATGATAAATAATTTGTACCTTTACTATTATTTTATTTTTTTACTAATATGAAATTGATTTCATTTGAATAAGTTCGGGGATAAATAAAATTTTACAAAATAAGAACTAATTTAAAAATTAAAACGAACCAAGAAAACTGGTTCAGAAATAATTCCAAAATCGTCAGTTCGATTTCGGAAAAAAAAAAAAAAAAATTAGTATGGGTCGACGCATGCACGCGCTCATGAATTAGGTCCAAAGCTGCAATATTACATATGGTTGATCATATCAGAACACACAGTAGCTAACTTACCTAGAGCAAGGGCTATCAAATTCCACTTCCTCTTGACATGCGTTAAGTTATATAGATAATTAGATATAGCGAAAATGTTATAGGAGAAGTTTTCTTCTAATGCAACAAATTAATTCTATTTACTATATAGTGTTAATTTAAATTTTTTTTTTTCTTCTCAAAGTCTATTGGCTGACGTGGTAAAAAGAGAAAAATTGATTTTAATATTATAATTATACACTACCTGTAGTAAATAATATATTTGATTGTATGAGAAGAAATCTTCTCACATTAGAAAAAAGGGACCATAGATATAAGGAGGCAGATGATTGCAATAGCCATACAGAGAGTGCTCAATATTCAACACAAAAACAGAACAAAAACTTACAAAACAACAATACATATCAAAAGCAACTACATTCATTCACGAGCAACAAGAAGCACTTGTTTACCAACATTGCGACCACTGTAGAGTCCAACCAATGCTGCAGGGCCATATCTCAAGGCCCTCAGCTATGTCTTCAACATACACAACCTTCCCTTCTTTTATATGAGGCATTATAAACTCAATGAACTTGGGATATAATTGAAAGAATTCACCAACATTAAAACCTTGCATTCGAACACGCTTGAATATGAGATTTGCCAAATTTGTTACCTCTTCATGCTGAGCAAGATTATACTGTGAGATCATTCCACAAACGGGTATGCGACCATGGACTCTCATATTCAAGAGTACAGCATCAAGCGTTTTGCCCCCAGCGTTGTCAAAGTAAATGTCAATGCCTTCAGGAAAGTATCTGATTTACAAAATTGATATATCCACTAGTCACTAAGGAGAATTGTGTTACTAGTTGCAGTTACTTAACTTTGTTTCCAGCAACACATATATTAAATTAAAATTTCTCTATCACAAAACTGTTAAGTGTTGACCTTTTCAAAGTTGCATTGAGGTCTGGCTCTTCTTTGTAGTTAAAAGCTTCATCAAATCCTAATTTATTCTTCAAAAGATCAACCCGTTTGTAAAACACATACATTCAGATGAAAGGAGGACTAAGTATTTTTGTTGGTGAGCAAATATAAAGAGAATGGATTTGGGGTCTTCTTCATCCATTTACAAAATTAATGACAGTGAGAAACCCAAGTACTATCCCTGGTTTATGACACAATTCTTTTTACAAATTTCAAGGGGTCTATCTTTTTCTTTCAAGGGGCGTTTGGCTGAGGAATTTTTTTTGGAATAGTAGGGAAATGTAATAGATAGAGAAATGATTGGAAAGATAGATAAAGTGAGATAGGTAGAAAAACGTAAAAAAAAGTTGTTTGGTGGGGAAAAACTTTACTGGAAAAATTAGGTAACTTTATGAAATCAACAGTGCATTAAAAGCCAGATAACCGGTTTTCCGAAAAATCCCACCTTCAAATTGGGTTTCTAAACAGTGCGGATATCTATGTTTCTCATAAATCCATACAAATTGGATAGATGGGTTTTGGTGAAAATACGTTGAAACAAACATGGTGTTTCTAAAAGCCATACTTGAGAAACATAGATATCCGCTGAAAAGCTCCCAACCAAACACCACCTCAGGGTAATAAGGGAGGATGCAGGGTTTGGATACATAATAGGATAAATTTTGCAAACAAACTTGAGCATCAAACCACTTAATAGTAAAAAAAATTCAAGTAATAGACAAATGCCTTTTGTTTAGTTCCAGCACTTCCAACAACATAACAACCAGTCAACTTAGCAAATTGACCAACAAGTTGACCAACAGCACCAGAGGCAGATGAAACAAAAACATTCTCTCCTTTCTTGGGAGATCCTACTTCAAAGAATCCAGCATAAGCAGTCATTCCTGGCATACCTGTCCTCAAACAATTAAATAATAACTTGGATCAAAAGGCACAACAAAATTACAGAATACTATGCCACAAACATCCATAAGTTTCCTCAGATTGATCCTGAAGAAGAACAGTGTATACTAAAAAAAAACATAAAGTGATATTATGATAAACCATTAGTTTATCATGTTTTAAGAACTAGAGTTGTATGAATTATATAGCCAAATCCATGAGAATTAGGGTTTAATCATGGAGAATAATGAACTATTGAGAAATAACCGGAGAACTAGGGTTCTTGCAAGACTATAAAGATTTAGGGTGTTAAGGAATTGAATCCTAATTAAATTCATAGAATCGATTAGCTTTATATTAAGGACGATTAATCTGAAGGAGTGAATTCAAAACATAAAGAGGAGATTGGGGAGGTTGAAACTCTAGCTACGTTTCTTCACTACCAAGTAATCCAAATTTTACGTTCTTGTTCTTGTTTTAATTAGTTTTAATATTCTGAATACCAACCAAATTGAATTTCACAATTGATTTTGGTTGTCCAACTTAAGTAGAAGTAGCGAAATAGTGTTTGAAATAATAATTCTCTTGGGAACGATCTCGTACTTAGTATACTTTATTAGTTGTACGACCTATGCACTTGCCGAGTCCATAACAAGTTTTTGGCACCGTTTCCAGACATTATATACTTCAACATTAATAGTAACTTAGATTCTTTAGATTGGACCTTATTTTCTTTCATTTAAATTCTATTTTGATAATTTAACTTTTATTTTATTAATCTATTTTCTGGTTTATGCGAGATACCGTTAACACCGAGTCATTGCACATCGATCCGAAAATAAAGAAAACTGCAAAAAGAAATGGAAAGATTGCCAAAGAGGGAAAACAGTAAGAAAAAGAAGCATTGAGATCAGTTATACAAGAGGAAGAAACAATGGAAAACAATAACAATAATCCTCCACAAGAGGGGTTGTTGGATGTGTTCATTACTCTGAGCATGCATAGAACAACATCAAGCATCGTTAGACCAAATGTCGCTGTAAATAACTTTGAGACCAAACTAGCTCTACTCTCTATAGTTCAACAAAATCAGTTTGCAAGTGGTGATAAGGAAGACCCTTACCTTCATCTTGACAAATTCTTTTTGATTTATGACACAGTGATGATGAATGGTGTAGCAGATGATGCCATTCGTCTGAGACTATATCAATTCTCTTTGAAAGTGAAGGCACTTAAATGACTTCATCAACAACCTGCCAGTAGTATTGTCTCTTGGAACGATTTAACGGTCAAACTCTTGGCAAATTTCTTCCCTATGACCAAATATAATCAATTGGTGAATGAAAACACAAATTTGACCCAACAAGAAGGGGAATCACTTTGTTCTGTATGGGGAAGATTTAAAGACTTGCAGAGAAAATGTCCTCAATACGAGTTGCAACCTGGACCAAAGGTGCGGATATTTTTCAAAGGAATAACACCTTCTTCCAAAATATTTATCAATGCCACTACAGGAGGTTCATTGAGACCGAAAATTCCCACTCAAGCATTGGAGTTATTTGAGTCTGTGGCATCTCTAGAAAATGAGAGTGTTCCGACACCGCCAAAGAGAGGAGTTTATCAATTAGAAAACAATGATGCCATGTTAGCTCAACAAAAGGTTATGTCTCAACAGTTGTCAGCTCTCACAAGTATGTTTGAAAATTTTCAAGTCTCTGCAGTACAGACACAGTTGCTTGCTTGTGAATATTGTGGAGGAGAACAAGATAGCAGTAACTGCAGTGCCTTTGGGGGAATTGAGATAGCTTAAGTTAATAGAGTCTGGTATGATCAGAGAAATCAGGGCAATCCCTAGAGAAACCAGAGCAATCTTTACGGTGATACATATAATCTAAGATGGAAAACACACTCTGGTTTTAACTACAAACCATCTCATCAGTTGCAGCCACCACAATAGCCATAACCGCCTCTTCTTCTGCAAAGTAATCCTTCCAAGTTGGAAAAAGCTCTAATGCAACTCTCAAAAACAACTAATGATCGCATTCAAGGCGCGAAAACTTTCAGAAGTCAAACAATTACCTTTATGCAAGAAACTCGAGCAGTATTCAAGAATCAGGAAGCCACAATGAGAAATCAAGAGGCGTCTATATGGAACCTTGAAACTTAGATTGGGCAACCCAAAGGAGCACTGCAATGCAATTACTACTATGAGTGGAAAAGTCATTCAGCCTATAGAGAAGCACTCTACAGAAAAAAAGAATGATGAGGAACCTATAGTTGAAAAAGATAAGAAAGAAAAAGCAAAGGATACAATGAAAAAGTTGAAAGGAAACAATTCAAGTGGGAGAAGAAATAAGCTCTAGAAAGGCAAGACAAGCCCTTATATCTCTCATCTTATGCTCGAATTCATTATCCACAGAGACTTAAGCAATAGATTCAAAGGCAACAATATTCAAAGTTTATAGACATCTTCAAGAAGTTGCATATAAATATACCATTTGCTGAAGCCTTGGAGAACATGCACAATTACGCGAAGCTCATAAAAGATCTACTGTCAAGGAAGCATAAGTTGCGAAAATGTGAGACAATAACTCTGACAGAAGAATGCAGTGCCATTATCCAAAAGAAATTACCTAAAAAGCTCAAGGATCCAGGAAGCTTCAGCATTTCATGCACCATAGGCAAGATTGAAGTGGATAATGTTCTATGTGATCTCGGTGCAGAATCAACGTGATGCCATTGTCTATAATGAAGAAGCTGGGGATCAGTAAAGTAAAGTCAACCAAGACAATAGTGCAACTGACTGACCGCTCTACAAAGCAAGCTTATGGCATCATTGAGGACATACTGGTAAAGGTTGACAAATTCGTCATTCCTATTAATTTTCTCATCCTTGTTATAGAGAAAAATGATACTATTTCTATGATCTTCATAAGACCCTTATTGGCAAGCTCAGGAGCATTGATTGATGCACTTAAGGGCGAGTTGATCTTACGGGTAGAAAGAGAGCAAGAAGTATTCAAGTTTTTTAACAAAGAAGTTTCCCAAACTGTAGTACAACCAGAAGATCAAGTCTACTATATTGGAGAAAAGAAAGATAAAAAAGAGTATAATGAGAAGTTTTCTCAAGAAGGTAAGCCAAAGGTTAAGATAGAGAAGCCCAGGAGCAAGGAAAAACATATAAAAGCCAAATTTAGAGTTCCTAAGGATATTGTATCTCATCCATATGCACAAGAGCATTATGGAGAGACGCAAATTTTTAATGAAGGGGCTTGCTCATCACTAAGCTTATGCTTTAAGCCACCATGATCATAAGTCAGGTATGTCAGACTCGAGACGTAAAACAAGCACTTGTGGGAGGCAACCCAACAATTTATAGTTTTTCATTGAGTTATTTTCAGTTGTTTTTATTTTAATCAAATACAAATACAAAAAGTTAGGCACGGAGATTGATGATTATATTCTTGAGATGAAATTTACAGGTAAACGTAAGAGTAAAGCGCAAAGGTATGCAATTTTCATTATCTAAAATTTTTGCACATCATTCTTGCATGCAATAAGTCCTATAGTTGAATACATATTGTGGATGATAATTTTAAAGAATTGTCGTACCATGAATCACTCAAGAGAGAAGAGGAAAATAACTTATAATGTATTAGTGTAGCCTTAATTTAATTTTCATTTCAAAGAGTATGTTTAAGCTCCCTATAGGAAGCTTAAGCGTGCAAAAGTAGTGGAAGTGGCATTTAGCCTCTGTCAAACGCTAGGAGGACTACACTACTGTTGTTGACCCATATGATGCTGATGAAAATGATACTACACCCACTATTAACATGAACAAGGATTGACCATTGTCTCATTGTTTAGATTATTTTCTTTATTATTAATTTCTTTACTTTTGATTTTGTTTTCATGATGATATGTGGTGTACATTGAGACTGACTATGACATTTTTTGGATATTCTGATAGTATTTTCATGATATGTGATCTATTTCAGAGCGTGATTATTTTCTGATTGCTCGCAAGGATTTATTTTTAGATTTAAATTACTTGCTGAGAACAACATTATTTAAATCTGAGAATGGGTACCACGCGATCAATCAGAACCAAATTTTCAATGGTCTACAGAAATTCAAGAGTAGACAGAGAATATCCTACTAGACAGGGGACTTTCTCAATTCTTCTTATTTTTATTTCTTATTTCTTATTTTTATCTTTAATTTAATTTTTTAGATTCTTTTGAATTGTTTAGTTTTAAATCCCCATCTCCATTATCTCTAAAAATTGGTGAAAGTTTAAGTTTTTCATTGTGCTCAATATGTATGCAAAGATGGAAGATTTATATGAGATTGATTTTTTTAGATTAGGAGTATAATCATGTAAATTCTATTTTGTCAAATAAATGAGCATCAATTGAGCAAGTTTAATAATTTACTGGAATAGTAGAAGAATAATAAGAGTTATTTGGATAAAGAGTAGAAGATTAATCTGGCACCCATAGCCGTGAGCTTTTGAGCCTGAACAAAAAAAAAATTGGTGTGTACTTCACTGTATGAATAACTCAAGAACTTTTTTAATTTCTTACTTGAAATGGTCTGTGGTATATACTTATTGAAATGATAGAGGCATTTCTTTCTTGTAGTCAAATAGCCACCTTTTGTGTTATTTCTTTGATTAAGCACCCTTGAGCCTAGGCCTGTTTATTTATTGATACCTAATTATGAATAGCAACTCCATACACATCTTCACCTGAATTAGGTTGAATTTGAAATTTAAATGAGGAATTGAGTAAAGTTGAAGAGACAAATGGTATAATTAAAATCTAGTGTACGGAAAAAAAGACGAAAAAGAGGCAAAAGCCAAAAAGGAGGTGGAATAATTAAATGAAAAGAAAAAGGTTGAGATGTGTATCTGTATAGAAAAATAAAAAGGGAAAGAAAAAGATTTATGTTGCATGAGTAAGTGAAAGAAGAAAAGAAAGAGAAATTGAATAGAAAAATATGTTTGCCATGTGTTAAACAATTATACCAGTTCCTCTTTGAATTTGAATTTTGATTTGTAAGCCACTTATCCAAATATTTCCTTCCCTTTTACCTAAGCCATGTTACAACCTTGATGAAGACCTTTTGATCAACTTTGTATACAAATTAGACTGTGGAGAGTGAGAATATAACCAAACTTATGGTAGTATTAATTCAATGAAGCATGAATGAAAAACATACCCCCATGCACTTGAGTGTGAGTGAATAAAAGAAAATACTAGTGAGGGAATTTTGTGGATTTGAATTCTATTACTCTTTATCTTGAAAACTCACGTTATGATTTTATGACTGGTGAATTATGAATGCTTGCTTGAGTTTGGTGTATCATTATTACTTTTCTCACGTGAAGTCTGAATACTCCAGTATCTTGATTTTAATCAATTTCTTGTTGATAGTTCATTGAGCATAATCAGCCTTCTCCCTTCCCATAGTTTTATTCTAATTAATTGCTGGGGGGCAACAATCTTCAAATATGTTAATTGTTTGATAAACCTTTAGTTTTCATGTTTTAAGAACTAAAGTTGTATGAATTATATAGCCAAATACATGAGAATTAGGGTTTGTTAATGGAAAATAATGAACTATTGAGATATGAACTAAATAATTGAATTTTGCTTGTTTTTGAAGGAAAATAAGTATAAATGAAAGCAAATATGAAGTTCAAAGACATGAAGCTCAGAGTTGAAGACCATAGAAACTACCAAGTGAAAAGTGGAAGATTTCACAATATTTGAAGATGAGGCTTAAGCCCCCTCCAAGGGAGCTTATACTTCCATATTGTGCAGAAGGACAAAAACCTTTGATAGGAGCGCGCTTAAGTCCCCTCCAAGGGAGCTTAAGTGCCAAAATGATGCAGAAAGACAAAAACCTTCTGGTAGATAGTGTTTAAGCCTCCTTGTTGGAAGCTTAAGCGCGCAACATGAAAAATTCATCAGCAAGGAGCGCGCTTAAGCGCCTTTGGAGGGGGCTTAAGCGCTCATTTCGGTCCAACCAAGGCCCATTGCATTGTTTCCACTTAGGGAACGGATTCTTCAACCTTGAAAAGGAAAATTGATGCAGAAATCAGAGGAACTAATCAATCTTGGAGAACTAAAGCAGAAGAGGAGCAACGTTCATGTTCTTGAGCATCGGGAACAGATCGGGATCAAGTTTACTTTGGAAACCTTGAACATTCATCACATTACTATGAAGTTTGGGAGAGATTTGTTGTTTTCTTTCATTCTTGATTCTATTATGTCAGGCTAAGTTTATATAGTCGCTAGGGTTAGATGGAACCTAATTAATTTTTTATGTTTTGAATAAATTCTTGATGTTAATTTTGCTATTTATTTTGAATGAAATTGTCTTTTCTTAATGCTTTCTATGAGCTTGAATCTTGTAGACCGGTCTTAGGTAAATGCATGGCAATAGGAATGTTGGCGCATGATCCATACATGATAACTTCATCGTAATCTTTATGATTCTAAGAAAAGATGGTTTTACTCATTCTTATGATTCTTGAACGTAATGCTTATTTTCTTGAGGAATAATCGAGAAACTAGGGTTCTTGCAAGATTATAATGATTTAGGGTGTCGGAATTGAATCCTAATTAAATTCTTAGAATCAATTGACTTTATATTATGGATGATTAATTTGAAGGAGTGAATTCAAAACATTAGGGGAAGTTGAAACTCTAGCTACGTTTCTTCTCTGCCAAGTAATCCAAATTTTACGTTCTTGTTCTTGTTTTAATTAGTTTTAATATTCTGAATACCAACAAAATTGAATTTCACAATTGATTTTGATTGTCCAACTTAAGTAGAAATAGTGAAATAGTGTTTGAAATAATAATTTTCGTGTGAACGATCTCGTACTCAGTATACTTTATTACTTGTACGACCGGTGCAATTTCCGAGTCCGCAACATATTCAAATTGAAGCTATTATCACAGAAAAACTTCAAAAATTGAGGCGTGCGGAAGCAACATAAATTGAAATTGTTGAATACATACCAAGAATTCCAGTATAGTAGGAAAGTGGGACATCCTTGTGCTCAATTTTGAAAAGTTTTTGAGTTGAGGGGATCAAGCTATACTCTTCCCATTTAGTAGAACCCCATACTAAATCATCTTTCTTATAATCTGGGTGTCCAGATTCCAGGACTCTAGCCACCCCAAGTCCTGTTAATGGCTGCAATTATTCAACATAAAATTTATGACTAAAATGTATTTTCAATATTATATACATTGGTATAAAAAGTTTATCTTTTTAAAGTATTTATACCAACCATTGAAGTTTCACATAACATCAACCACGTTGAACCATGGCATTCTCATTTCGGAACATTTTTTCTCAAAAGAAAAGTGAAGAATTTGACATGTTCCTCTCTTAAGCTGTTCCTTTTAAAATTGGGCCTTTGAAATTTAAATATTAAAATAAATTTCTATATTCAATTTTGTCAACATTCGATCCAGATAGTACAACAGTTATACAAAAATACTAATTCTATGTTTGGGAATTTTGAAAGAGACGTTGTATAGTGGTTAATAAATGAGTGGTTCGAAAAGGAAAGTAGATTTTTGGAGGGTATATGACCACTCTTAGAAGTGATAATTATAAGTAGGGGTGTAAATGGGTCAGACTGGTCTATAGAAGCCTATAGCCTAGTCTATGCTAGGCATGGCCTATCGAGAAATTAGATTAGACTTAGGCTTATAGATTAGCCTTTTATAAAATAGGTTATAGGTCAACTAAGTAACAGTCTAGCCTTAAAGCCTGTAGGCCAACTTATTTAATCTTTAAAATAAAATAATATATTTATCAATTATCATAAATATTATTCATCTGCCTACGTCTACTAAGAAAAAATCAATCTTTGTTGTCATAAACAATATTTAAAAATCTCTGTTTTCTCGTTAAAAATTTTGTTTGATAATTTTTGTAATTTGAATCCTTGCTCGAAATATTGTTTAATGAATAAGATATATATTTTTAGTTTAATTTGCAACTTGATATGCCTAAAAGTTCTCATAGGCCAAATTAGACTTTTTTATTTTATTTTTTAACAATAGATCAGACTTAGTCAATAAACTAAGTCATTAATAGATTAATAGGCCAGATAGGCTCACCATCTTTTTAAGTAGCCTTAGGCTATGAAGGCCGAAGCTTGGTCTAGTTTGGGCCATTTACACCTCTAATGGTAAGTAATGAAGTGGAGTAACTTAGAAAATTAACTTCTAATATTTACCCCTTTTAAAGAAGGGAAAAAAATTTCTGCTTTTGTTGTAGAAAAAGTTTTTCTATCACACTCATATACAAGTGAGTAGATCCCATTATTAATAGGAGAGAGAGAAAATATTAGTGGAACTTACTCACTTTTATATGAGTGTGTCAGAAAAACTTTTTTTGCAGCAAAAGCATAAATATTAAATCCTTCAAAGAATTATTATATGCAAAGATCAAAATTTATAATTAAAATTACTCAATATTCAATTATTTGAGCTTTTCTTGAAAGACAGTTAAATATCATTATGCTGGAGCAATGGAGCACGAAATAAATTAAGAATAATCTACCAACAATTTTTCTTTTTTTGGAATGAAAGTTAGCTAGCTATATTAAAGAATGTTTTGTTACAAAGTAGCAAGTTTTGAGAACAACATATACTCCGCTTTAAACAAAGTGGCATATTAAAGTGGTTAACGTTATAACTAATGCTTGGAAAAATAAATTAAAATGATACAAAAGGAAGGTGGCCTTTGACCATAATAATGCTAAAAAGGAAAATATTTTCTTTGTTCATTCAAAAATAAAATAATTTGTCAAAATAATGTGGGGAGACAGGAATTGGACATACACGTACCTTCAAATAACACATCACCTCACACGTGCAAAAATTAACATGTGCATTTCATGTAATGTGCTCCACAAAATGTGCATGGGTGATACACGTTTTAAAGAAATATTTTTCCTACTTTTTCAAAAATTAAATAATGTGGCGAGATATTTAGGGAGTGTACGTATTTAAGTGGTATATGATCCCTACGTGATTTGTGCTAAAACTGGCACGTAGGTCGCACTCTACTTTTATTTTATTTTTATATCTTAAATAAGTCAAAAACTCAAAAAAAGACTATAGTGTTTAAGGTTGATATTTTAATTTATTGTACAATCCAATGCTAATGGAACGAAAATTTAAAATACCCAATACGTTAATGGCATTGGGTATTTTAAAGTTGGGTTCGTTCTTTCTATAATTAATGTAGATAATTTATCTATATTAATTCAAAATGATGTCATTTTGAGACAGAAATCAAAGTATTTTGTAATTATAATTTATTTCAAGATTATAATAGTCTTTTTCATTATAATTTTTTAATTTTTTAACTTAAAACAACGTTATTTTAAGAGAGAATATATATAACTTATCTACTGTAAAAACATTAAACTCTCTAAAGTTTACAATACAAAATGATAATGAAAGAAAATAAAGTAAAAAGCGTTTGACAGAGCAAGCATGACTTACAGAGCCAGGGGTATAGGCACGAAATCCCTCAACTGGTTTCTTGTTGGTCATGAGGTTTCGCATGTAAGGGTCACATGACAAGTAGAGATTCTTGAGCAAAACCTCATTGGAACCTTCTGGAAGCTTCAGATTAATGGTACTTTCAACAATGTTCATATCACTTTCTTTAGGAAAACCAGATACATAGGAACTTAGAATAACTTGTTTGTTGCTCACTTGCGCCATCCGAGATTTAGATAGTCTATTAGTTCACACTTGGCAATGTTAGGTTGTCTCCACTAACTGCCAAAAATTTGTATAGCACTACAAGGTGATATAATTTGACTAGGGACCCAGAAACGTTACAGGCAGATCGTTATTTATTAGAAATTATTAAATACTATGGTACTGCTGAGGAATGATATTTTTTTTATGGTTGTGGCCCAAAGAGATAAAAACAAAACTCCTACGCCATTCTATCAGTGGCCAAAACAAGACTTGGGAATGATATCTTTCCTACTAATATTATTTAGGAGTAAATACCTTGTTGATTCCTCACAAAAAAACGTGATTCTCACTTTAGTTTTTTACAAAAAAAAATTCCTAACAAATTCAAAATGAACTCATTTTGTTGATGTAATATGAAAACTAAAAACAAACTCATGAAATAGTTGCAAACTTGAAAGCCATCAAAATATGTTAATACAGCAGCAAAGGGGAAACCATAGACACATATACAATTCTATTTCATTTGCCAAATTAAACACGGTGCGTTAATTGATTAATGAGAAGCTGAAAATAAAAAATAGAAAAAAACCATGCCAAAGCTGCAAAGTTTAATGCTATCAAAATAGGAGCTAAGGAAGACTCCCCCCTCCAAAAAAAAAATTAAATAGAGGGACAAAAATCAAACCTGTAAAAATTCAGACACCTCAACTTGCTTGACAACTGCTATATTCTCCATCAAGTATTTTCACAGCTCTAAAAATGGGGAAAAAAGAAGAAGAGAAAAAAAAAAAATTGGAAGTAAGCACAATCAGATATACGCATAACTTGCACCACTAGGATTAGCCTAGTAGTGTGAGGTGTGTGTGTAGTGTAGGGTGTTGTGTTTAATTCCTTGTAATCTCCAAAAAAAAAAAATATACGCATAACATGAATCAAAGTCCAAAAAAAAAAAAGTTTGTCAAGTGTCATGAAATAGAAATAGGGTTTTTGATTTTACCTTTTCATCTATTGGTCGCATTGGTGGTATTTGCTAATCTTCCATTTTTGTGTTTCTTTTGCTTGATGTTTATCGCAGCATCTCTTTCCGCCTTCAAGATAAATCTGAATCGATGGCTTTATCAAAGTGTTTCGGTGAGAACGAAATTGAAGAAAAACCAACTATGAGAATGGAAAAGAGAATGAGGGAAAAGCAAGTTTGAGTGAGGGGAAAGAATACCACTTGGTTGCAGAGAGATGAGAAGGGACAATAGATTTGGAACAAAGAAATGAACTGATTTTTCAAACGAAACGCTGCATTTTATTTAAAATGATGTAGTGTTACATCCTTCAAAAGCATAGATACTTTTTCCCTTCTTTTATACTATTGCTTTGCATATTATGCGTCTTCCTCTGTGGAGAACAGACCAAAGGAGTGTAATGACAGTACTGCTTTATACACACACGTGGTTGTGGTCAGTTTTACTACCTAAGATCATACCTACCTTAAGAAATCGTTTGGCTCATATAGTCATATTCACCTCAATAATGACTAGGAAGATTATATCTAACCAGGTGTAACGTGTATACACGTTCCACACGTGGTTGTGGTCAGTTTTACTACCTAAGATCATACCTACCTTAAGAAAGTAGGTAAAATTCACCTCAATAATGACTAGGAAGATTATATCTAACCAGGTGTAACGTGTATATATATATATATATATATATATAGTGGCGGACTCAGAAATTTTTTTTTATGTCTGCACACTTAAGGGTGGGGGGGGGGGTCGGAGGCGACCCTGAATTTTTTTAAAAAAAAATCATGATCCAATTTTTACATCCACTCCAAAAGTAAAGTTTTGGCGAATAAACCAAAATTTTACAGAAATAGATAATGATACTTAATAAAAAATAAACACCACAAAAAGACATTTGTAAAATATAGTATAATTGTAGGGTTAATCAATCAAAAACCATCTCTGTTTCTGTCTATTTGATCCAAAGTTGACCACTTTTGCTTCACAAAAAAATGTGAAAAATCTTGTGCGATTCTCCTCCACTTAATGAAGATTGAATTTCAGAAATCGTTAATGTCTATTAAGATTTGGAACTAATAAGGTTTATGCTTAAAAAAAAAAGAGACAAAACAATGGGTTAAAGTTTAAGCTTTTAAGCTTTTAATTGTAGGGCTTGATTGGGTTGGGCCTATCTTTACCTTTTTCCTTTTTTGAGAAAATACTTTTTTTGGTCCCTAACAAAAAATACGATCTCCACTTTAGTCCCTTACAAAAAATAATTAGTCGGTTGGTTCCTATGAAATTCAAAGTGGACCCATTTTAGTCATTTTGAAGGACTAATGTGGGTCTTTTTTGAATTTGTGAGGGACCACGATTTCAACTAAATGGGTCCACTTTGAATTTGTTAGGGACCTCGAGATTAATTTTTTTTGTAAGTGACTAAAGTGGGATCATATTTTTGTTAGGGATCAAAAATGATATTTACCTTTTTTTTTTACTTGACCACCCACCCATGAAAAAAAAATCTCTAACTTTATTTGCAGACACTTGCAACCAAGCAAGTCCGCCGTTGTATATATATATATATATACATATATATATATATATATATATATATATATATATATATATATATATATATATATATACATATATATATATATAGAGAGAGAGAGTGAAAGTGATCATCTTACATTAATGTGAAAAATGAATCCTCTCATGTGTAATTTAACATGATCATGTCATGTAGGAGAATTTTAACCATTAATAATTAAATCAACGATGATGATTGTGTAATTTCTCATCCTTATATTTTTCTCTCCCCTCATTTATCATCATTAACTCACCCATGAATGGTTACGATTGCCTCGCATGACATGGTCATGTTAATTAGTACATGAGAGGATCAACACCCAATAATAATAGTCTTTCATTATATTGTAATTGTTTATTTCTATTTATTTAATGGTTATTATTTGTTGAGAATTAATAATTAATTAATTAATATAACCAAATAAATCATAATTGTTTGATTCAATAAAACCAACAATTAAAATTTCATATAAGACTTATTATTTTTATACCGGTATAAGTTGATCATGTCATATATATATATATATATATATATATATATATATATATATATATATATATATTAATAATTAATTAATTAATTGGTGTGCCCTAATAAATCACAATCGCTAGATTCACAGAAATCAACGGTTAAGATTTGGTGTAAGATTTATTATTCTTACAATTATTATATAGAGAAACCAGAGACAAAAGGAACATTGAATTAATTAATTAGTGTGCCCTAATAAATCATAATCGCTAGATTCACAGAAATCAACTGTTAAGATTTGGTGTAAGATTTATTATTATTACAATCATTATATAGAGAAACCAGAGACAAAAGGAAGATTGAATTAATTAATTAGTGTGCCCTAATAAATCATAATCGCTAAATTCACAGAAATCAACGGTTAAGATTTGGTGTAAGATTTATTATTCTTACAATCATTATATAGAGAAACCAGAGACAAAAGGAACATTGAATAACCCGTGTGTAATAGCACAACAGAGGACATAATATATATATATATATATATATATATATATATATATATATATATATAGGATAAATATTTCTACAGCCACTTTAGATAAGGTTATCTGCAGCTACCCCAAAAATTACGTTGTTTTGATTAATGAAGGGTGTTTCTGTAATTTTAGGTGAATTAATGAAGGGTGTTTCCGTAATTTTGTTTATTTTTTTATCATATGCTTTTACTGAAACACCCTTCATTAATTCACCTAAAATTATAGAAATACCCTTCATTAATCAAAGCGATGTAGTTTTTAGTTATCTAAAGTGGCTGTAGAAATATTTTTTCCTATATATATATATAGTGTTAAATGATACAAATAACCTAAAATACATGATGTGGGCTAAGCTCATACTATTTCTATTCTATATATACAACACTCCCCCTCAAACTAGAGGGTATAAATCATAAGCACCAAGCTTCTTACATATAAACTCTATTAGGGGACCCTTCAAAGATTTTGTAAATACATATGCTAATTGATCATTAGAGGGTACAAAATAAGTCATAATTTCACCAGCAAGGACCTTCTCTCGAATAAAGTGACAGTCTATCTCGATATGCTTGGTTCTTTCGTGAAACACTGGATTTGAAGAAATATTTAGTCCTGCTTGGTTATCACAATTGAGAGTTGCTAGACCAGTGTCTCTAAACTTGAGCTCTCTAAGAAATTATTTAAGCCAAACGAGCTTACAAGCAGTAATAGCCATGGAGCGATACTCTGCTTTAGCACTTGATCTGACAACTACATTCCGCTTCTTACTTTTCCAGGACATTAAGTTGCCTCCAATAAAGACACAATATCCAGTAGTATATCTCCTATCAATAGGACAACCAGCCTATTTAGCATCTAAGTATCCAACAATTTTATCATGACCCTTTTCCTCCATGTAACGACCCGAAATTTAAATAATTAAAACGATGGAGTCGCCACCAACTTTATTTAATTTGGAAAAAATTTAAAACCTTTTATTGCAAACTGGTCTTTGAATCAAGGTTCGGGAGTCTGACTATGCACAGGGAAGGGTGGAAACTTAATCCCACTGCACCCCTGACACATCCGTTTCAAAAACGGTTACCTTAAATTAGTCGTGCAAATTTTTGATAATTTTAGAATATTTGTTTAACCCAAATAAAGCAAGGTGTTAAAATTATTTACGAGAAAAGAAAACAAAATTTGAAAAAAGTTTTATTTTTAACTTGACGGAGAAATTCCCTGCTGCAATGAGGAACTCAAAGTTACGTCGTTCTGTAAAATGTCTGTGTTTTAGTTAATTTTATTTTTTTGGAAAAATCATATATTTTAAAAGATCCATAATTCCGTAAAGCTTAAGATAGCATAACCATACGTAAGCTCTAACGAATTTTATAACACTTGAGGGTGGCGAGCCGCACAACAATGTCATATATCGCTGCTAGGATGTAAAACAAATTTATCGAATAAGATGGAGGAATAATTTAAAATTTAAAATTTTGAGAGAAAATAATTTAATTTGAAAACGATCCCACATTGCGCAAGGTGTAAGATAGCATGGCTATACGTATACCCTTCTGATATTTACAATACTTGAGGATGGAAGACCATACATCAACATTGTACATCGCTGCCATGATATTGGGTAAAATCAATTATTTAAATGAAAGAAAGTTTTATTTGAAAATAAATCCACGTTTGCGTAAGGTTTAAGATAGCATAGCCATACGAAAACCCATATGATAAGTATAACACTTGAGGATGGAATACTATACATCAACGTTGTACCTCGCTACTAGGATATTTTAGAAAATATTTATTAGCATGTATAGACGAAATTAATTAATTTTTTTGAATCTTAAAAGAGAATATTTTATTTAAAAAATAAATCCACATTTGCACGGGAAATAAGTTAGCATAGCTATACGTGTACCCATATGATAAGTACTACACTTGAAGATACCATACATCAACGTTGTAAATCATTGCGTGGATTGAAACAAAGATATTATGAAGTTTTTTATATTTTTTATTTTTTATTAATGTCGCATATAATGTATGTCTAACACAAAGAAACAGGTATCAGTAATAAAAGTAACAGAGGATGCGATAACATAACCGCTATATTTTATTTTTTTTATAACTTTAAAAATATTTAATCATATTTCACCAACAAATAGATAAATACACACACAATACAAAAAGATAATCATTCGTTTATATGAATATGGAATATAAGGCAACACGGACCATTTGGTTATTTTGTCTTTTTGGTTTATTTTGTTTTTTGTTTGTTTTTTATTATTTGTTTTAATATAAAAAGAAAAAGCTACCTAACCTACTAGAAAGAAGGAAAAAACGAAAACTGAAAGCTGTAGATAATCATAGCATTCCTTCTTTTTGATTGATTTATTTATTTTTTATTCATTAAAAATGTACCTAATCCACTCTAGGGAGAAGAAAGCAACTGAAGCCTATACCACAGACTACATGCCTTTGCTTAGCCTAGTTTATTTTTTATTTTATTTTTTAAAAAATAAAAAATAAAAATAGAGTTAACAGTGACTATGACAAATAGAAAACAAAAGGGTACTCGCAAGCTTATCGTCCTATTTTAGTTGGTTTTCTCTTATATTTTTTTATTTGTTTTACCATAATGACACACACCTAATGTAATCAAAAAAACAAAACCAGAAAGCAAGCTAGCCACTCATGATTTTTTATATTTTAAAGAAAAAAGATAAAAAAAAAGATAAAAAAAAACTAACTTAAACATAGCAATTGTTGGCTAGATTTCAACTAACGGCACATATCATGACTAACAAATAAAAGGAGCAAAATAGTATTATAATAGTGCGAAGTAAAAGCACAACAGAAGTGAATAAGGGCCTGTTTGATTGTGTTCTGGTTTTTTTGTTTTTAAAACTGTTTTGTAAAATAGTTATGAAAACAGTTGTTTTCTATATTTTTTTCTTTTTGAAAGTTAAAAATCAAAACAGAAAACAAAAACAACTAAGACATATTCTCTAAATTTGATTTTAAAAACAAAAAAACAGTTATAGTTTTCAAAATATTTTTTACAAAACAGGTCTTACCAAATGAGTTTTCTAGTTTTTTTGTTCCGAAAACTAAAAAACTGTTTTCCAAAACAGAAATCAAACAAAGCCTAAGGCTTTTGGCGTTTGAACGCAAAAAAAATTCAGGAATCAAGGTCTTCTGGTACCGTTAGGAAGAAATTTGCATCGAGACTTCAAATGATGCACGAGATCAGTGACACGGTGGAGGTAGCACAGCGAACAAATGTTCAGTGGTGCACAACGGCGGTGAACGCGACGATGCCTAGCTCGATGTGCACAGTGACTGGCGGTGGTGGTGCTTGCAAATGGTGACCAATGGTGTGGCTTGGTATGAAGCTTGGGTTGAATAGATCTGAGATGATTTTTTTGGTTGTGGTATAAAATGGAGATGGTTTATTACTGGGTATCTCTATGACCTTCTTCCCTAAAAAAATTTTGTTTTTGTTTCAGGCTTACTGGAACCCTTTTCTTCTTTCCCCTTTTTTTGAACTTCCCCCCCCCCCCTTTTCGCTGAAGCTCCCCTTCCTTTATATAGTCCCTCCTCAGCATGGTTTTTTTTGTTTTCCTAGCGTGATTTCTTGATCCCACTCTACTCCATCCCATTGGTGGTCAGGCATGCTGCTCTTCCTTTGCTCAGAGACAAACTAACCGATCCTCTTTGGTGTTTCTTGTTGAAGGTCCTTTATTTAGCTTTCAAATGTTGGCCTCTGTTTGGCATAATTTTGCTTTAAACACTTTTGTTTTGGTGTTGCAGCACCTGCATCCACCAGTGCAAGGCTTTGACAGTGGGGAGCAAAGGTCACTTTCAGCATGCCACAATCTTCCTTGATCGTCCCTATTTTTTTTTCTCTACCCTTTGTCTACTTCCTTTGAATATTTCCCTCTGTCTACATGTCCACTTTGCATGTGTTGTTTTTTTTTTCTGTGCGGAATTGCCGTTTTGTTACTTTTGTTTTCTTTTTCTTTTTTTTCTTTTTTTTTTAAAAAAATAGCAGCTAATTACAAATTATAAAAAGAAAAATTTTCTATTTTAATTTTCCTTTTTTTTTAACCTTTTTTTTTAAGAAAATAAAAGTTTAAAGTTTAGATTTTTTTTGTCATTTTTTAAATATTTAGGACAAAATTGGGTGTTCACACTCCATATTTAAGGCCTTTTCCTGGAGATGCCTTAGTATACTTGAGAATACGAATGACGGCATTCTAGTGTTCTTGACATGCAGAATTAAGAAACTGACTTACCACACTAGGTGCAAATGAAATATCAAGCCTAGTGACTGAGGTAGTTCAATTTTTCAACCAATCTTCTATACTTTTCAGGATCTAAAAAGAGTTTCTCCTGATTTGGTAGAAGCTTGACACTTAGACCATAGGGGTATAAACAGACTTAGAATTTAACAAGACAGTCTCTTCAAGAATATCCATATCATATTTCCTCTGAGTTTTCACAACTCCATCTTTAGGTTGGGCCACCTCAATTCCCAAAAAAATTCAAAGTTTTCCAAGATACTTGGTTTGAAAATAATGACATAAATGCTCTTCAAATGAGTAATCTCATGATTATCACTACCTATGATGACAATATCATCCACATATACAACCAAGTAGATGGAGTCAGAAGCAAAATGACGATAAAATACAGAATGATCAACTTCACTCTGAGTCATACCAAATTATTAAACAACACTGCTAAATCTGCCAAACCAAACTATGGAGATTGCTTGAGACCATAAAGCGACTTACGAAGATGACAAACAAGACCTGACTCCCCCTGAGCAATAAATCCAGGAGGTTGCTCCATATAAACTTCCACTGTAAGATCACCATGAAGAAAAGCAATTTTAATATCAAGTTGATAAAGAAGTCAGTGGCGGATACATAGCAATAAAGAGGCGAATATAAGACATATTCGCCACAAGAGAAAATATGTCACCATAATCTAGTTCAAATATCTGAGTGAAACCTTTGGCCACCAAGTGGGCCTTAAGGCGATCACTAGACCATCAGGACCAAACTTAACAACATAAATCCAGCAGCAGCCAACAACAGATTTTCCAAAAGGAATAGGGACCAGATTCTATGTGCCATTGTGCTGAAGAGAACTTATTTTATCATCATAGTCTATCTCCATCTAGAACATGAAAGTACTTCACTTGTAGTCTTAAGAATAGACACATAAGACAAAGAAGAAAGATATGTAAAATATGATAGAGAAAGACGATAGCTATGAAGCACCGACACTTCAAAAACCCTGACGTGTTGTGTCCGACACTTTCGGACACTTTGACACTCCCCGACACTCCAACACGCGTTATAGAAATTTAAAAAAAGGTTCAAAGGTTGATTTGCGTTGAGCTTTTAGTTCCAACTATTAGATTCATTGGATTACGATTATCATTTTATTGAGTTTAATATAAATATTTGGGATATGATATGTTTCTTTGCAAAATTTATGAATATTATAAGTTTAGATTCATTTTTTTGTTAAATTATTGAATATTAAATATAATATACACTACATAAATTAAAAATATTATTTAATATCAAAACGTGTCCTAACGTATCGAAATCTAACATTTTTTAGAATTAACGTGTCGGAGTGTCGTGTCGTATTGTGTCACGTGTCCCGTATCGGTATCGGTGCTACATAGGACGATAGCAACTAATATTAACTGAATACCTGGTTGGAGGGAGAGTATAACAGAAATGGGAGAATCACAAAACTTTATATTTCATAGGTTAAAGACTTTTCATGCTGCATGAAAAGAATTTCTTCTCCTACACGTATAATAAACATGTGGGTCCCACTAAATTTTTTTTCTCTTTCTTTTTTTTTAATGGGACCCACATGTTTGTTATGTGTAGGGAAAGATATTGTTCTCCTGTAATATGAGAATTTTTTAACCCATATTTATTTCTGTTTTTGGATAACTTTGATACACGTATTAGGATACCCAGAAAATCTAATTTTTTGTGCATTTTAACCTTTTTTTCGTTTGATATCTTTGCGTACATTATATTTTATTTAATCTTATTCTCATGAGTCTCGTTATAACAATCCTAATTCTCAAACAACGTGAAATTGAGAGTTAAGTGAGACAGTGTGTGAATTTTGAGACTGTTAAGGAAATTATGACAGTTGAATCATGAAACTAACATGATAATGGATGTGAGGAAACAAATTCATGTCTAACAAGTCAATTAGGACCTAAAAAGAACATAAGTTGTGTATAGAGACAAAAATACAAAAATTATGTTAACGGGGGTATTTTGGTAATTTTGCAAACTAGGTCTGAACAGAGTTCTGACAGCCTAGTTAAATTCCCTAATGAATTCTAAGGGTTATATATGCGTCTAATTTAATTAAATGATGTGGAGAATAATTTAAATAATTAGGTCAAAGATTGATTAATTAAAAAGTCAACTAAGTTAAAAGCTTACACCTAGGCTTAATCTTTGGTCAAAGATGAATGTCTTGTTTTGTTTGCTATTTGTGATGTGTAGTTATGCTATTGTATGATTGGTTGGTCAAAGATTCAAGTGTATGATGTGTAAAGCGAAAACAAATGAAAATTAAGTTACTTTAAGCTTTGATAAAGTCAAAAATTGTGTATTATTCTTCCTTTACAAGGCCAAGTTGATTTGCATCTCTTTTGGCCTCATTTCTACGCCTAAAAATCTGATGGGGAGTGTGGGATACCTGTCTCGAAAGTTTGGTTAAAGTTGGATAAAAATATCTAAGTTAAAAAGTGAAAAAGTAATGAAAATTTAACCATTAAGCCTTTAAATTTCAAACCACTTGTCATCTTTTCTTTCTTTCTTCGAGACACACAAAATATCATCTTTTTCTTCTCCTTCTTGGCCGTGGCATATGGTGAGGTGCAGAACTTGAGAGAACTTTGATTTCTAGCCATTATTTCAAGAAACTTTCAATATAAAAAGATTTCTAGTGAGTGCAAGAACTCGCACCGTTAAATTAGGAATTTAAATAATTTAATTATGAGTTTAAGAAATAACTCCATAATTTACTTTGCATAAATATACAAAGATTAGAATAATTATCGAGAAGGTCAAATAACGCTTAAATAACTTTTCTGATGAAAAGTGCGGATATTGATTCTGCTTCACGGTATAAATGCGTACTAGTGAAGTATTCCGAAAAATTATAATAAAAATACAAATATTCCTACAAAAATATCTAGGTCAAGATATAAAGTTTAGGGTAAAAGTAATAAACAATAATGTCATAACTAATACCGGCTATTGATAAAACGCGTACCGGTGAAGTGTTTCAAAAAATTATAACAAAAATATGATAATTCCTAAAAAAAAATCTAGGTTCAGAAAATAAAGTTTGATAGAAAAATGATTAGCGTAGCTATTAGAATTAATATTGTTGATTAGTAGGCACACTTATATAAATATCAATTTGCACAATGCCCTAGGTTAGTTTCTGATCCCAAGGTTGATCCCCTATACCTGCCACCTTCCTCTCTTCTTGAAAACTTGAGCTTTGTGCATGAAACTTGGCCAAGAATACATGTTTCTCCATATTTATCCACTCTTATGCTATTGAACCACCATTAAACATTATAAAGCTTGAGCCTTGTGAGAGAAAAACCATGTCTTGAGAGTTGAGATTCTGTTTGCATCAAAAGAATGGATGATCACTTGAGTTCTTTGTGTGTGAGCCATGGATACACTCTAGGAAGCTCCAAGAACCAAACTTTATGAAGAAAGGACCTAACTTGGAGTGGGATTTTCGTGAACCACCAAGTTAGTAGCTTGGAATACCTTTAAAGTCCTCAAAGTTTCTCCATTTTTCTGTTTTCAAAGGTCCATAGGTAATTACAAACCATTGCCCTTGTATTTTCTTGAAAATGAATTAGTTTGTGAAGTGAAAAGTGGAAACCTTATTGAATCATGTAATATATGGTATAATTATGTTTAATCATGTGGTTTGAACTTCTGTGTTGATGAAAAATTGGACCTTGGACCCTTGGAAGCCATGGAACCTGCGGAGTATGCAGAAAAATCTATAGTTTTCGTGTTTTGTCCGAGTGGCAATCGATTCCCTTAAGCATTGTAATCGATTACCATGTGAAGTAATCGATTACCCTGTTCATGGTAATCTATTACCCCCCATATGGTAATCGATTACCCCCTATCAGAAAGACCAGAAACCATTTCTGATGCGTAGGAAAGCCCCAATTAGGGTATGGTACCCTAGGGAAACAATGCTACTGTTGAAAGTATAAATACAAACAATAGTAAGGGTTAATATACTATAATTATGGTTTAGGAAGGACTTAAATCACTAAACGAAAAAGAAAACATTGCTCAATTGATTTGAAATTTGGGATTCTGAATATTAATATTATTCTTGATATAAAATATACTGCAAATGTCGGATTGTGTGACTGTTGGTGTTCTTGTGTATACCGAGCCTTTGGATAGGGATTTTGGCACTAAGCTTCTGTATCCTTGGTTTTACACATTGATGGTTTCACCAAACCTCATGGAATGATGGTTTATATGCATGATTTTTTTCTTAAAAAATATATGTTTATATGATGACTATTGGATATGCTATTGAACTATATTATTATATTGTGCATTTGTCATATGTATATGTATGTGGGGTATTCTATACGAGACGGTAATCCCTTAGCATCTTAGACCACATGCAAGATAGTAACTCCGTGTGTGAGGTACTTAGTGGACTCCTTTTACTGTGGGTTGTATACGTACATAATGCCTATATTTTGTTCTCTGGCCAGTAGGATGCATACACACATGACATGGGCATATGCTGCATTGCACAAATTTTTCCATTTTACTATTGTTATCTTTTTGAACTCGTATTGCACATGTAAGTGTGCTTGGGGTGGAGAGATCCTTGAGGACTCCTTGTCTTACTGAGATTTCTTGTTAGAGATCTCATCTCGTGTAAGGCACATTTTCATGTACAGATACCACTGGTGGCAGGAGACCAAAGTTGAGCTGATATTATGTATGCTTCTTTATTACTAGATTTGGATATGATTCTTCCTTGTTGTTATTATATAGTTATTGTACTCGCGACATGATTTGATTATGTTGTTTTATTTGGTGAGCATGGGGTTGTCCATGCCACGTTTGGATATGTCATGTTTATTTATGACTGGAGTTGTATTATTGTATCAGGACATGTCTGATCTACGTGTTATAGTTCCACGACTTAATACATTATTTACATTATGAGGTTATTCAGTTAGTTATTAATTACAGTTTACATACAGGCGGTTTTTGAAAAATATTTACTAAGTTGATATGAATGAATCATAATTGAAAATTTTTAGCTTCCGCATTTATTAAGCTGCGCTTATTACCATTTATATGTTTAATACACCGGATGCACACAGGGTATTACATTTTATGGTATTAGAGCACTTTCTAGAGAAAAAGTCTGTATGTATTGCAATAACTTAAGATACCTTGTTGTGTGATCTATCTTATGAGTTTCTGTTAGGTTTTGCTGTGATAATGCATACATGACCACATTGTGTGGGCCTGATCAACTTATCCTTTGTGTAACATGTGTAGAGTTATGGCACCTCCTAGGAGAACTCAGGAGACGAGCGAGGGTCAGTCTGATACTATCCTTACTGCATTAGCTGAGATGCAGGCGGCTAGACAAGCCGATCAGAAGGCCACTAGAGCGGCCAACCAGGCTATGTACTTGAGGAAAACTGACTGGAGAATATGACTACGATGAGGGTCATATTAGAGGAGATGAGGACTGGTCTTAATGATGGCCAACATCCTCCACCACCACCACCACCGCCTCCACCTAGTCACCAGGATGGGAATGGAGGAGGAGGGACGCACATTCCTGAGGATAATGTTCAGAGTCACATGGAGGATGTTAGTCACCTTACGAGGATAATGCAACCTTACTATAAGCCCGTGGAAGATCAGGAGACGAGAGACCGTCGGCTGAATGCTTTCTGCAAGCACAAGTCAACTTCGTTTGATGGATCCTATGATCCTATCATTGCAGCTAGATGGCTCCAAGCCTTGGACAAGATATTCAAGGTGATGTAGTGTAATGATTCACATAAGTTGATGTTTTCCACCTACATGCTTGAGGAAGATGCACATAAGTGGTGGATGAACACCTCTCAGGCGTATGAGATGCAGGGTCATGTGATTACTTGGCTATTCTTTGAGGAGCTGTCTCTCGTCGGTTGCCAGGGTTGCAGCGGTTCAGACGACCCCTCTACATATGGTTCCTGTTCCACCTACAGCGACACCCGTTGTACCTCCAGCTGTGGGACGTGTGTACACTCTTGATTCTCCGAACCTAGTGAAAGGTATTTTTTCCATTGGTGGTTGTGATATAGATGTGTTGTTTGACTTCAGAACTACACATTCTTTTGGATCAACTCAAGGGTGCTTGCATATACTCGAAGATTGATCTTCGGTCCGGATACCATCAAATCTGGGTTAAGTAGGAGGATATTCCCAAAATTACATTTCGTTTGAGATACGGTCATTATGAGTATTTGGTGATCCCATTTGGACTCACCAATGCACCAGGAGTATTCATGGATTACATGAACTGTATTCATTGACGACATATTGATTTACTCCAACAGCAATGAGGAACATTTGAGGATTGTATTGCAGGTGCTTAAGGAAAAGAAACTTTATACAAAGGCTTCAAAGTGTGAGTTTGGGCTCACTTCAGTGAAATTTCTTAGGCATGTGATCACCGCAAGAGGAGTGGTAGTGGACCCGAACAAAATAAAGGCAGTATTGGATTGGGAGAGACCCAAGACAGTTACAAAAGTAAGGAGTTTCTTGGGATTGGCAGGCTACTATAGGAGGTTCATTGAGGGATTCTCCAAGATGGTGTTTCCATTTACTCGTGTTACCCGGAAGGAGACTCCATTCGTGTGGCCTTACGAGTGTGAGGAATGCTTTCAGGAGTTGAAGGAGAGATTAACAACTGCACCAGTGTTGATCCTTCCTGATCCTGTAGAGCAGTTTGAGCTATATTGCGATGCTTCTAAGAAGGGGCTAGGTTGTGTGTTGATGCAAACTTGTAGAATTGTTGCTTATGCTTCAAGGAAGTTAAAGCCTCAAGAGGAGAACTACCCGACTCATGATCTGGAGTTGGTTGCTATTGTTTTTGCCTTTAAAATTTGGAGGCATTACCTGCATGCAATGAAATTTGTGGTGTTCAGCGATCATAAGAGTTTGAAGTATCTTTTTTATCAGAAGGAGCTGAATATGAGACAGAGAATATGGATGGAATTTCTCAAGGACTATGACTTAGAGCTGAAGTAGCACCCAAGCAAGGCCAATGTGGTAGCTGATGCTTTGAGTCAGAAATCCGTGAGTTTATCCAGTTTAATGTTTAATTATTTTGATGTGATTGAGAAGTTTCGAGACTTGAAAGTGACCTCTTTGTTTGAGGGTACACTTCTAGAGGTGGAAACTGTGAGAGTTGAAAATGAGTTGATGGATAAGATGAAAAAGTCGCAAGTGGAATGAGAATGCCTTGGTTATATGAAGAACCAGAGGGTGTGTCTTGGAATGATCAAGGGTTGTTATTTCAGGATATGATTGTGGTACAAAGAAGTTCATTGATGGATAAGGTGATGTCAGAGGCTCATAAGGGCCTATTCACTATCCACTCTGGGGCTACAAAGATGTACCATGACTCAAAGAAAAACTTCTTATGGTCCGGGCATGAAGAAAGATATAGCAATCTATGTGTCCAAGTGTTTGATATGTCAGAAAATGAAGATTGAGCACCAGAAACTATTTGGAGTTGTGGAAGAGGATTATACAGGTAACCTCTTGGTATTGGGGTTTGATCTCCTTGTGTGTTCCATCATGCCCGTTGAGGGTAATGGTAGGAAGTGTATGTAAATAATATAGGATAACATGTTCATGCATATTGTATTTGTGGTGGTATATAGGATGTACCGTGTCTCTGGCCAGTAGACTGTTTGCCTTCGGGCGTTACAGACTTCCACTGGATAAGTCTCCGTGAGGGAGTTCCAGTTGACCTGGGGTCGTGGTGTGTGATACGGATAGGAGCACACTAGAAAGTCTCAGGTGGATATGGATGGAGGGTGCCTTGGTTTGATGTTCTGGGGACAAGCCTTGGTTTTAAACCCGTAGGCTTATATGCCGAGCCAATAGGCTGGACGTTGCGTGGTTTTGGCATTGACCATTCCAGTTTCGTCGTATTTTTGTACCCCTATGCTCCCCTATTTCACTAAATCTCTTGCTTTATCTGATTTTCAGATGTTATGTTATGTTATTTATATGCAGCGAAGTGAGTCATTGGGCGGAGTATTCTCCAAAACCTCTGGGTTACTGAGATATATTCGTATATCTCACCCCTCTTTGGGGACTTTATTTCAGGAGGTAGCAGTGGTGTTAGAGCGGCGGACAAGAAGCCCGTAGGCTGAGTTGGAGGATTTCTATGTATTTTGCATTTTGGTGGCCATTGGGCCTACGCTAGACTTAGGGCATGAACATTGTATATGGATTTAGGATGAGGTATATTGTCATATTTGTTCATGCCATCTTTTTCCTAAGTCTAGTTGCATATGTATTAAGTTGTATTTGGAGAATTGTAAATTGTAATATGTCATTTGGAGGAATTGTGAATTGTATATGAAGACTTGATGTAATATAAAAGTATGTAATATGAGGAAAGGGCAATAGGCCTATTCTAGGATGTGAATGATAATTTATGATTTAAAGAATGCATGTAATTGGACCTTGTGATTGAAACAAGTTAAATTGAGAAAGTAAGCATGATTTACGTATGTTGATTAAATTGGATATAAACTGTGAAGGCTTGTAAGAGCACCAAGGCATTGCTGGTCCTTGTGTTCCACCCAATGATTATTAGGTACAAATTGAGGTTAGAAAACACTGTTGTAAATTTGGGATTTATTGAAAAAACAAAGGAAACTCTAGCGAATTTTTTAGAAATTGGCAGAATTTAGGCTAACTTTGGGAGAGCATAACTCCCTCCATAGAGGTACGATAGGGACGTGCCATATGTCGTTTTAAAGCTTGAGATGTCCGCTATCTTGTGGTAAAATTTGGGATTTTTATAGGTTGGGCGTCGGCCTATAGAAGGCAGTGAACACATACTGCCCATTTGGTTACTGCACATGTGGCATATATGGTGCGAGATTGGGAAAATTATTCCTGCTTCGTTTCTTGGTTAAATTAGGTGTATGATATGTCAAATTGAATCTTGAGGTGTCTAGTTTGTTGTATAAAAATTTGCGAGCAATTGATTGAGTTGATTTTCCAGAATAATTGATTGAGTGAAGGCTGTTTGGAGCTGTTTTGGGGTTGGCTTGCAGATTTGCTTGTCCAACTTCAAACGGCGATATCCGGAGCAAACGAGAAATTTATAACTCTTGTAATAGCTTCCTATAAAGGTAATTAAGTCTAGAATAACATAATAAAAGATGATAGTCTTGTCGTATGCGGTTTGTCCGTAGAAAATTAAAGACCGAACCATGTTCGGATAGGTAGAAAACGTAAAAGTGAGATTTTAGCTAAGTGGGTTTATGGGAACCCCTTAGTGACTTGAGAGATGTAATATATGTTATAAAAGTAGTTTAAATAATTAGTTTGCAAAGTGTTTACAGTTGCGGTCACAGCTTTTAATTATTACGCTTTTTATGATTTTAAATGCTCGCGTAATAAACGGAAAAAGTTTACTCGCATTTTTATAATGAATTGTTGTGGTTGTAACTGCGCTTAATATCATAATTAATGTTAACAATACCAGTGTACAACGAGCTGTTTCAACGTACGTAATCCCTACCTTTTATTCTTTGGCTAGTAGGATGCATACACACATGACATGGATATATGATGCATTGGACATATTTTGCTATTACATTGTCGTTACTATTTTAAAACTTAAATTGCTCATGTAAGTGAGCTTGCGGTAGAGATATCATTGATGACCCCTTGTCTTACTGAGATTTATCTTTTGAGATCTCACCCCGTGTGGGGAAAATTTTCAGGTATAGGTACTTCTGGGGTTGATACCTCTAGCGGCAAGAGGCCAGAGTTGAGTTAAGGTGATGCATGCACCTTGCCATATTATCATGATTTATGTCTTGTTGTTAAGTTTTATGGCCACTGTATATGAGACATGATTTGCTGTTTATGTTGTTTTTTTGTGAGCATAGGGTTGTCCATGCCACATTGGAATAAGCTGTTTTATCCAGACTGAGTTGTATTATTGTATTAGGACATGTCCGGTCTATGTGTTGTACTTTCATGACTTGATACATTATTTATGAGATGAGGTTATTCAGTGTAGTTATTTATTGCAATTCACATACAGGCGGCTTTTGAAAATGGATTAAGTGAATCCACTTGATAAATTGATTATGTATCCTAATTGGAAAAATTTAACTTCCGCTTTATTTAGCTGTGCTTATTACCATTATATGTTTAATACACTGGGTGCACACGAGGTGTTACGCACGGCCATGCTAGCATGGCTTCCCTCATTTTCAAATCTTAGGAGGAATTGTATTTGGAAATGAATATGACTTCTACACTATTTGTTTACTTGATACTTATAATTTAATATCCCATTTTAACATGGTCGCATTACTTTTTACTTGCAGTTCTAGATATGAAGGGACATCAAGATGAACAGCCAAGCTTCTTGGCAGCCTTGAAACGAGGAAAGAAGACCGCAGTTGTCAACTTGACAACCCGGAAAAGGAAAGCCCCTGATTTCAAGACCAAGAAACCTGTTGTTGGGGATAATTTCAATGGGACCCCTGCTGATAAAGATATCCCAGATTTTTAAAAAACTTTAACAACTACCAACCAGGCTCCTACTCCTCCATCTTCTTCTGGTCTCTCCAAAAATGTCGTTTGGCAGACTGGAGTTACCAATGTTTTTTGATGTTCAGTGCTTCTGAGTTGAGCTAGAGAAGTTAGTACTAGGCTATTTCAATAATGCCTTAAAGCAAATTAAAGTCCTCAATCCCGGCATCGAGCTCAACACTGATGATTTGCATCACATGCCTTCATTAGCAATGGAAAAATTGTCCCTCTTTCCCATCTCATGCAGAGAAAGTAACTCATCTAGAGGGAGGTCAGGATTAAGGAGGAGAGGAAGTAACCAAGGATTTTCCAAGGGTAGATAAACAAGTCAGTCAGACTGAGAAGCCCACATAGTGAAGAGCCGGGATGCTAGTCTTATTTTGTACTTTCAATTTTATTGGGGCCTTTGAGCCCGTTTTGAATTTGTAATGAATATTGTCGGATTATTACCCAGTCTTTTTCTATCAATATTTTCTTATGTTTAATTGCACTTGTGGATTTCGTGCCTTATCATTGATTTGTCCTGATGGTAATAAGGTTTCATGCACCTATACTTTAGGCTTGCCTTATAACTTAGATATATTTTTGAATATCTCTAGCAATATTAGGAAATTTTCCATAGCAAAATGGATTATCTCATTATATATATATATATATATATATATATATATATTAACTCAGATATGCATTTCGAGTACTATCGTTGACCTGGCCCTGGTCAAATACATTAAATGGATTCTGCATTTTTCTTTGTCATGTATTCTTTTTCATGACGCCTTTATTATTTAACTTAGCCTTTTGCAAAGTTCCTGTGAAAGTAAAAGCCTGACTCCTGAGAAGAAAAAGAAAGAAAATAAGGGCAAGAAAGAGGATTTTAATTATGATGAATTCCCACAAGCTGAGTTTGACTGCAATGTAATCAGTGGAGCTCTTGTGGAGGTGGAGATACTATGAATGCAAGAAAAAGTATCTCAGAGAGGTACTTTCAGTCAGAGATCGACCAAAGTTCAAGGAAGATCCCAGTAAATCGGATCCTCCTCTGCTATATTTCACTAAAGAAGATATGCAAGGTGTGCTACTAGGACATGAGATGGCCTGGTTATTACAAGAACCTTGGTTAATTGTCGGGTTAAAAAGATTTTTGTAGATGTCGGCAGCTATGCAGATATCATCCTTTGGGATGCTTTCAAAAGAATGAACTTAGATGAAGAAGATCTCAAGCCGTGCAAAACTACCCTGATAGCCTTTAACGGAGAAAAGACACCCCCTAAGGGATATATGGACCTCACATTGACTCTAGGAACAAAAGAGGCATTCAAATCGAAATGCGTAAGGTTCATTGTAGCCGACTTTCCCTCTCCGTACAATATAAACATAGGAAGGTTAACCTTGCATAGGTGGGACATGCTGGTTTCCACAGAAACATCAAAACCTGAAGATAGTGAGCAACAAAAATAAGATAATCACTATTCAGGGGGATCAAAAAGAATCATGACAGTATTATTTCGAAGCAGTCAAAGAAAATGAATATGGACATCTAGGTCCACCCCGAATTCGTCCGGGATATAATGCGGGGAAGCAGATAACCTCTCAACACTCAAGCAAACCAGTTAACATGGTTGAGTTGGACATGAGAGAAGAAGCTATCATTCCAATACCTGAGCCAGATGATGAATTGAAAGATCATTTCCAAATTTTTCCGAGTGCAAACTTGAATTTTGGCTGCTTCTTGCTCGTTGCAAAGTTCAACAAGAATTTTTCTCCAAAGTCTTCAAAGGATCCAAACGAATTAGTAGGCAGTGTTGAGAACCATATACAGGATACGATAGGCTCATCAATCCTCTGGATATACATATCTGTGTCGAAAGCATCTATGTGGACTTGTGGGTCCTGACTCCCATCATATTTCGGCAAGTGTGCCGAGTCAAACTCTTGAGGAAATGGGGCATTAATAATCTCTCCCGTGAAGGGACTATTATTGTACTTCCCTTTGCAATATTTCCTCTTGTATGCACCAGTTTCAACACGTCCTTGAATGTTATATGGAAATTGGGTATCCCAGTTATGATGCGTATCACCTCAGTTGCTCTCCATTTTTCTCCATGCTCTAGCATTCAGGGTAGGAAGTATCATATTCATATTGTGATTGGTGTATGGGTTGTAATCTTCACCATTGTTATTGATTCGGATCTGATGATTTGGGTTTATAGCTTCTCCAGTATTAGCTGCACCTTCGAGCTCAACAACAGCAACCTAGATTTGAGTGTCCCGTGTGATCCGTGTTTTGATTATTTCCATCTCGGAGATGAAGGTTTTCTCCCTGAATTTCCCTTTCATCTCGGATCTGACCTCCATCACGGCTTATACTCCTCGCCCACATTAAACGCTCCTCCATCTCTTGCATTATTCTCATATTTTCTTCTTGATATCTCCTAAAATCATCCTGTCGCTGGAGGTTGTTACGATTCTCCATATCCTCTATCTTCCTTATGATCGCAGCAAATGCGTTCTGGGCAAGGCGGGTATCTGGATCTACAGCTAGTGCAACGCGAGAAGCCACATCTGCAGGATTTAGGGGAGGATCCACAACTCGTTTTCGAGAAGCTAGTGTTTAGGCTGTGTCAGAGACGTCCTCACTTATGTGAACAATATCATAATCAACCTTATTCTCTAGTTGATGCTTATTCTGAGGTTGGTCTACTTCTTCCACCACAGGATCCTATGGAAGATTTGGATGTGGTGGCTGTTGACCGCTACTCCTTGTACGAACCGCAATTGTTACTTGTGATCGTCGGAATAATGAATTTATCGTTTCCCACATACGGCACCAATGTTCTGTTCTGAAGATAGAGATGTCTAGCCCAATAAGCTAATATGTTACTCTTGAATCTAGGTGCCCTCTCTAAGGTATCTATGAGTTAGATACCCTTGAGTCAAGTAGATCACAGTGCACTGAAGAAGAAGAATAGACAGCTTTCGCCAAAGGGGTGATGTGTATGCACAGTGACAGTATAACAGTAAAAAAGAGAGTGTACCCGTACCTGTAGGTTTTACCTCTTATTTATATAGTTTACTTGTGGGTATTGAATTCTGGACCTTCTATGCCTTTCCTAATGGCCTAAGCCCATGTATTATGCTGTCGTATTAGGATTGATATCTTTAATAGATATCATTTTTTAATTATATCTTATTTATATTTGAATTGTCCTTATTGGACTTAGCAATAAATTGGCCTCATATATGGGATCATAAAAATGTTTTGTTAAATAATTAATGAAATATGTGTTTTCTATAATAAATTTTTTTTTTAAATTTAAAAGTTAAAACACAATACAAAAATAAATTAGACTCGCACCACTAGGGTTAGCCTAGTGGTGTGGGGTGTGTGTTAAGAGTGTGTGTAGTGTAGGGTGCTGTGTTCAATTCCTTGTAAGCTCCAAAAAAAAAAAAAATTAGACTCATACATATTAATTAATGGCATGAGTGTTACCCAACTCAATTCACCCGAATTGTCGAGAAGATTGTAATAAATATAATCCACAAACATCATAGGAGAACAAACACATCTAGGCTTTCACATTCACGAATTTTTTTTAATACTACTGAGTGCGACTGCGATTCATTTTATAAACATGTGTAGTTTTAAAAAAGCGTTCCACATTCAGATGCGATCATGATGAAAAAAATAATTATAACTAAAAATTCGTTGCGCCTGTTTTCTGATTTGAACAAAACGGAAGAGCGACCCAACACGTTACCGCATACGACAATTGCTAATGACGCAAGCAATTACGTTTAGCCATTTGATTTTCCCATTTTAGCCCTTGCCATTCCCTCTGTATCTATAAAAGAGAGACTCACAACAACACGTGACAACAAAAACACGGTCAACTCTGAACTGAAACACAACCAAAGTGAAAGATGGCACAAATGAGAAACAAGCAAGTGATTCTAAGAGACTGTGTGTCTGGTTTTCCTAAGGAAACAGACATGAGCATTGTTGAAAGTACCTTAACTTTGAAGCTTCCAGAAGGTTCCAATGAGGTGCTGCTCAAGAATCTCTACTTCTCATGTGACCCTTACATGCTATTCCTCATGACCAACGTGGAACCTGGCTCTGTAAGTTATGCACTCCCTCTCTCCATTAGAAACCCTTTTGACTTTATTCGCAGCCAAGAACCATGATATGTTATTTGAGAGGATTTATTCCCATGATCCTTAAGAAAAACTCAAATAATTGAACACTTACTAATTTAAATTATAATTTTTTATCTTTGTCCCATCTTATGTATTATCCATATAATAATTAGTTAGAAGGGTTAAATATTAGAAGTTAAACTTCTAATCTTTGTCAAATATAGAAAGTTAAAATAATGTTCAACTTTCAAAGGCCTAAATTTAAAAGAAAAAAAATTTTCGTCATAAGAGGCTGCGGCATAAGAAAGGAATAGGTCAATTTTTTTGACTTTTCTTTTGAGAAAAACAGTTCGGAAATAAGAATGAATGCCATGGTTCAACGGGGTTGATGTGTTGTGAAGCTTCAATTGTGGGTAGATGCACTTTTTCTAACAATTTAGTATTGAAATTTGAAATTACATATTAGTCATAAATTTATGCACCTTCTAAGTGTTGAGTGATTACAGCCATTAATAGGATTTGGCGTAGCTAAAGTCCTGGAATCTGAACACAAAGATTATAAGAAAGGTGATTTAATATGGGGTTTGACTAAATTGGAAGAGTATAGCTTGGTCCCCTCAACTCAAATACAATTCAAAATTGAGCACACCGATGTCCCACTTTCCTACTATACTGGAATTCTTGGTAAGTATTCAACAGTTTTAATTTTTTTCAATTCTTAGTGAAGGATTCACTTTGATTCAAGTTTATAATAAATATATTGGAAAAATATTTGTCATTTTAAATGACACAACTTATATCATTTCACTCTCACAAAGAGGTGAGACTCATACCTTTTATTTGTCCACTCTCTCTCCTCCTTTATCTATTTTTTTCTCTCACTTAAAATGACACAACTTTAGATCCTTTAAAATGACACACACTTTTTCCAAATATATTTTACTATTTTATGTTTTCTTTTGTGAGTATACACTCTACTTCTTCATAATCAATCTAAGCAATCATGCAAAACTTATGTATGTTAGTTGCATATTTTTATGTCATTTTGATGTGCCTTTTGACCAGAGTTGTTATTTTATTATTTGAGGACAGGTATGCCAGGAATGACTGCTTATGCTGGATTCTTTGAATTAGGATCTCCCAAGAAAGGAGAGAATGTTTTTGTTTCAGCTGCTTCTGGTGCTGTTGGTCAACTTGTTGGGCAATTTGCTAAATTAACTGGTTGTTATGTTGTTGGAAGTGCTGGAAGTAAAGATAAGGTATTTGTCTAACTATTGTTGTTATATAAATTTGCATAAATGATAAATTAGCATCACCTATTTGTTACTTATCCTGCCATTCAATTTGCGAGGGTAGGGGTGAGTATCAGGTTGTATGCAATATCACCTTTACATTTTTGCAAACAAACTATTTTTCCGACTTAAACAGCGACCTTCTAGCCACAAGAAGCAACCTTATTGTTGTTCCAAAACTTGCCCTCACCCCAAAAATAAAAAATAAAGAAAAAGGAAAAATAACCATTTGAAATTTTGAAAAGAATTGTCATACACCAGCAATAGTACTTGTGTTTCCCAGTCTCGTAAATTTTGGAATGGGAACACATTGTTGTCAAAAAGTCATATTGGCTTCAGTTTCTATTTGCTGACTAGCAAAAAGTCATTAGTAATCATCCTTTCACTTGAATGTATGTGTTTTACAACTAGGTGGATCTGTTGAAGAACAAGTTAGGATTTGATGAAGCTTTTAACTACAAAGAAGAACCAGACCTCAATGCAACTTTGAAAAGGTCAATATTTAACCGTTTTGTGATAGAGAAATTTTAGTTTAATTTGTTTGTTGCTTAAGTTACTGCAACTAGTAAAACAAAACTCACTTGTGAATGTTGGATAACAATTTACAAATCAGATACTTTCCAGAAGGCATTGACATTTACTTTGACAATGTTGGGGGCAAAACACTTGATGCCGTACTTCTTAATATGAGAGTCCATGGACGCATACCTGTATGTGGAATGATCTCACAATATAATCTTGCTCAACCTGAAGGTGTAACAAATTTGACAAATCTCATGTCTAAGCGTGTTCGTATGCAAGGTTTTGTGTGGTCTGATTTCTATCATTTGTATCCTAAATTCTTAGAGTTTCTTCTGCCTCATATCAGAGAAGGAAAGGTTGTGTATGTTGAAGACATAGCCGAGGGCCTTGAAAATGGCCCTGCAGCTTTCGTTGGTTTGTTTAGTGGTCGTAATGTTGGCAAACAAGTGCTTGTTGTTGCTCGTGAATGAATGCAATTGCTTTTGTTATACATTATTGTCTTTTAAGTTTTTGTTCTGATTTTGTGTTAGAATATTGAGCATTATGTGTGTGGCTTTTGCCATCCAAATGTTAGTTTAAATGTATATCCCTCATGTGATACTTCGAGATAAAGCTTTTTGTATATGAAATTTTGTTATTTGTAAATTTCATGTCATGAAGAAGATGAGAATGATATGGAATTAATATTAAAGCTTTGTTCTTGAAATTAATTACTTACGGTTACTTATAAGCTTTGTAGATAGTTGCATCATTTTATTTTAATATTTGACTTATTAGGCGTATGTTTCAAATTGAAATCTACAAATCTTCACTCTTATACCACCAAGGTATGAGGATACAGTAGTTTGTAATGTTAAGGATGTAGATTTGCTAGATTATGTTGTAGCTAGTTTTATATACATCTTTTATTTCAAAAAAAAAAAAAAAAATTGTTAGTGATCTTGCTCGACTAAAACTGAATTAATTGAGCAATCAATAAATTTGTAAAGAAAAAAAAATGGTGTATCCAATTTGTGAGTTCCAAGTCTTTTCCGTCTTCATCATCAAGTTACTTGGTCCAATCTCATTATCATGTAAATAATGATGATGAGAATTACAAGTTATACATATGTGAATATGTGATTTTATTGGCTTGAAGTGGAATTCAAAGGGGGATGTTGATAGTATTGTATGTAGAGTAGTCTAGCGCAACGGATAAAGTCACACACATCATGTATTTTTGTACTCAATTATATAATAGTACCTCTGATGTGCGTCTAAGGCACACAGATTATGTAACACTCTGTATGCATCCGGATTTGTTATCATATTATGTTATTAAGCGCAGCTCAATTAAATACGGAAGCTAACTTTTTCTTTTCAATCATGACGTCATTATTATTAACCAAGTTGATTACTTAATCCTTTTTCAAAATAATGCCTGTATGTAAATTGCAATATAAACAACTACTGAAATACCTCATATATAATGTGTTTCTAGTCACATAACTACAACACGTAGACCATACATAATCCTGATAGTTTATACAACTTAAATCTAACTAAACAAGACATAATCAATGTGGCATGAACAATCCTCATGCTCACCAAATAAGGTGTAACACCCTGTATGCATCTGGTTTGTTATCATGTCATCGTATTAAGCAGCGCTTAATTAAAAATGCGGAATAACTTTTTACTTTCAATTATGACGTCATTATCATTAACCAAGTTGATTATTAAATCCTCTTTCAAAATATTGCCTGTATGTAATTGCAATTAAACAACTAACTGAAATACCTCATTATATAAATAATAACTGTGTCTTTAGTCACAGAACTACAACACGTAGACCAGACCACATCCTGATGATTTATACAACTCAAGTCTAACTAAGCGAAGCATAATCAAATGTGGCATGGACAATCCCCATGCTCACCAAATAAGGCAACAAGCCAACCCAAGTCTCATCTCAATAAACCATAAAATAAAGCTAAACGTAAGCAGCATGTACTCACATCAGCATAAGCATATAAGCAACGGTCAACTAAGCTTCAGCCTCTGCCGCCCGAGGTCTCAACCTCCGAGTTACTTGAACCTAAAAATGTGCCCCAAACGTGGGGTGAGATCTCTAAACAGAAATCTTAGTAAGGCAAGCCTCAAGCATCTATCCACCCCAAGCTCACTTACATGTGCAATATAAGTTCTAAAAGCAGTAAAACAGTATAAGTTCCAAAATCAGTGCAATGCAACAGATAATCATGTCATGTGTGTTAACTATTCTACTGATTAGAGAAATGCAGGATTTACATACGTCTATCACCCACACTTAGTGCAAGACACTACTTGCACCCACCCACAGAGTCACCCTATTGTATGTCTCCTACATATTCAGGCTTACCGTCTAGGTGGCACAAACACATGCATATCATGAAGCACTTGCACATAACAACTCAACAGCATTTCAACATCAATACATGAAAACACATCATGCATATAAACCATTCCCCATGGGGTATGGTGGAACCAACAATGGCTAAACCGAGGACACAAAAGCTTACCTCGCAAGCTAACTATCCAACACAAGAGTCCAACCAAGCTCAAAGTCCACAAACAGCAGAATCACAATCTGTTTTAGACCAGCAATCATATCAACATTCATCTTCTAATAATTCAAGACACAACAACAATGTTTTCTTCTTCATTTCATGTCTTTAGGCTTATCACAAAGCCATAAGCCCTTAATCACTTTGATTCTGAGTTAGTTAATTATTACAGAAGTTCAACTTAACTAATCAGGGGTCCATAAGCCCATAATACGGTTCTGTCTGAAAAGAACCGTCACTGTCTCAAAATTCCCAGAATATCCGGATATTTGTCGGGGCCATATCCGGATATCATATCCGGATATCTCCAACCCTATATCCGGATATTAATATTCGGATATCATATCCGGATATTTCGCGACAGAATGCAGTTTCTGCATTTCGCGAGATATCACTCCCAAAGATCCATTTTTAAGACTTTTAAACGTCAAAGCACGCATCTTTAAGCCTCTTTAGACTAGTTATCATGTTGGTTACTTGTTCATCTTATTAAACATGCCAAGGCTTCATTTTTAACTAAGGAAACTCATGATCAAAGGTTCAAGAACATACCCAAGGCACAAAACAGAGGCTAATGGTACACTTGGAGCTCTCCTATCAGCTCCAAAGGTCTGCTACAATGGGAGCACAAAAATGAGTAACAAGATTGGCCCTTTCTTCACAAAGCTCACCACTTGGAGCTCTCACAACCTAGGAAATGGTTCCCTCCTCACTTAGTCATGAAGTCAGCTCTCTCTCCCTCCCCAAACAGTGGCTGAAACTCAGGATGGAGTGACACCATAAGCACACAAGGCTTGCTCTCAACTTCTCTTGGTGATCAAAGGGGGAAACTGGGAAGAAAATGGCTACAAGACTCACAAGAGGAAGGGAGGAAGGAAATGGAACAGTGAAAGGCTGTTCAGCCACCAAATGTGTCACGTAGAATCAGTGTATGGCCTAGGGTTTTGGGCCAAAAGGCGTATTTATAGGCAGTTTAAGCTTAAGCACATTGTATTAGCACTAATAGCTCAGCTTATTATTTTAATCTCAAACTTGAGATTTTGAACCAAGCCATTTTTCTAAGATTTGTCATATATTTATTTTATTTTCGCAGCACTTTGCCGGTACGCACTTTTACGTAGCCGGTATCCGTCCTGACGCCAGTTCTCATTATTTTGACCTGAAACTCGTTATACTAGTCTTATATATTTTTCTAGTAATATATACACACTTTTGATAATTTTTCGGGATACTTCATCGGTATGCATTTATACCGTGGAGCAGAACCGGTATCTGCACTTTTAGTCAGAAAAGCGACTTTCGACATTATTATTCACTTTTTATAATTATTTAAGTCTTCTCATAATTATTAGGGTCAATTATAGAATTTGTAACACCCCAAGTATACCCAGTTTGTTAACATGTCATCATATTAAGCCACGCTTAATTAAAAAAGCGGAATATCTTTTTCTTTTCAATTATGACGTTATTATCATTAGCCCAGTTGATTATTAAAATCCTCTTTCAAAACATTTCCTGTATGTAAATTGCAAAAGAAAGCTAACTGAAATACCTCAATATAAAATTAACGTCAATGTGTCTCTAGTCACGGAACTACAACACGTAGACCGGACAACCCTGATAGTTTATACAACTCAAGCTAAAAGTACTAACATCAATGTGGCATGAAAAACCTCATGCTCACCAAATAAGGCAACAAGGCCCACAAAAGTCTCAACAACAGCAACATAATAATAACAAGCTAAAAGCATAACATCAGCAGATATAATCCAGCATCTAAACATGTCAGCATATAACATCAATATCAGCTAAGCTCCAGTCTCCTGCCGCTAGAGGCATCAGCCCCCAAGTTACCTGAACCTGAAATAAGCGTCCCCAAACGTGGGGTGAGATCACTAAACAAGAAATCTCAGTAAGACAAGGGGTCCTCAAGGATCTTTCACCCTAAGCTCACTTACATGTGCAATATAAGTTCAAAAGCATTTAAGTATAAGTTCCAAAACTATGCAGTGCAACAAATATTCATGCCATGTGTGTTTTAACTATTCTACTGGCCAGAGAAATGCAAGAATACGTCTATTACCTACAGTTAGTACAAGGAACATCGCTTGCACCTCACCCACAGCCTCACCCTCTTGTATGTACCACATACTCAGGCTTACCGTATAGGTGAAACACCATATGCATATCATAAAGGCACTCGCATATAACAGCTCAACAACATTTCAACAAATCAATATATCATGAAAACAACATCATGCATATAAACATACCCCCATGGGACATGGTGGAACCAACAATGGCTAAACCGAGGACACGAAAGCTTACCTTTCAAGCTAGCTATCCAAACCAAGAATCCACACAAGTTCAAAGTCCGCACACAGCAGAATCACAATCTGTTTTGGACCAACAACCATATCAATATCCAAGCATACAAGCATATGACATAAAGACAACGCCTTTCCTTTATGTTTCATGTCTTTAGGCTTCTTACAAAGCCACAAGCCCTAAATCACTTAGATTATGACTTAACAAGTCATTACAGCAGTCCAACTTCATCAATATAGGGTCCACAGACCCATAACAGCCTTCTGTATGAACAGTGTAGCTACTGTTCTTCGAAAACCCAGAAAATCCAGATATTTGTCAGGGGCATATCCAGATATCAATATCCGGATATCTGACTGGCGATATCCGGATATCAATATCCGGATATTCAGAACCCCATATCTGGATATAAATATCCGGATATCCATATCCAGATATCAATATTCGGATATTTCTAACCCAATATCCAGATATTTCGCGACAGAACTCAGATTCTGCATTTCACGAGATATCATTCCAAAGGTTCCATTTTTAACCATTAAACTCATGATCAAATGTGATGAAGCCTACCCAAGCTCAAAACTCAAAAAGGTTGCTCTTGGAGCTCACCAAACCACTTCAAAGATTCTGACTTTGAAGGAAAATGGCACACCACAATGGTTCATTCTCTACAAGGATCACTCTTTGAAGCTCAAAATGCCAACCCCAAACTCCCACAACCCAAACCAACAAGGTCAGCCCACCCTCCTCCAACTTAGAAGCTTACACACCACAAAGGAGTACACAACACCCTCACAAGACCAACTCTCAATCAACAATGGTGTTTAGGTGAAGGTTTCAAAGAGAAAGGTGGCTCCTTGGCTCACAAAATGAAAAGAGGAGAGGGTGGCAAGGGAGGCAGCAGCTGAAGCTCAGAGAAATATTCACGTAGGAGGCAACAAATGACCTAGGATCATGTGCCATTATCTATATATAGTCACTTAAGTTTTAATCGCACTGTATTAGCACTAATTGCTACGCTTGGCAATTTAATCCCAAACTTAGGATTCTGAACCTACTCATTTTTCTAAGATTTATCATATTTTTATATAATTTTTCGCAGCACCTTTCCGGTATGCGCTTTTCCATAGCCAGTATCAGTTCAGGCACCAGTTCTCATTATTTTAACTTGAAAGTTGTTTTACAAGTCCTATATATTATTCTAGTGACATATACACACTTCATAATTTTCCGGGATACTTTATCGGTACGCATTTATACCGAGTAGCAGAACCGGTATCTGCACTTTTCGCCCGAAAAGCGACTTTCAGCATTATTACTCACTTACTATAATTATCTAATTCTCATAATAATTATTAGGGTCAATCATGGAATTATTTCCTAATTTCTCATAATTAATTAATTAACTTCCTTAATTAACTGGTGCGGGTTCTTATAGAATTATTTCCTAAATTCACATTATTTATTAATTAAATTCCTAAATTAATGGTGCAGGTTCTTACATAAGGAAACAAAGCACAACAAGGTCTCAGCTTAAATAATCATAACATGACAATAAGGCATAAAATCAGCACCCAAGCAAATCAGCATAAGCAGGTAATAAACAGTCAACTAAGCTCCGGCCTCCTGCCGCCCCGAGGTCTCAACCTCAGAGGTACCTGAACCTGAAAATGTGCCCCAAAAGTGGGGTGAGATCTCTAAAAAGAAATCTCAGTAAGACAAGGGGTCCTCAAGGATCTCTCCACCCCAAGCTCACTTATATGTGTAATATAAGTTCAAAAAATAGTATAACAGTATAAGTTCAGAAATCAGTGCAATGTAGCATATAATCATGTCATGTGTGTAAAGATCATACTGGCCAGAGAACATGCAGGAATTACATACGTCTACAACCCACATTAGTACAAATCGCTGATTGTACCTGCCCACAGGATCACCATGTTGTATGATGCTACATACTCAGGCTTACCGTCTAGGCGGAACACTACATACATATCATAAGTCATTTGCATTTAACAGCTCAATAGCATTTCAAAATCATTACATGAAAACACATCATGCATATAAACCATCCCTCCATGAGGTATGGTGGAACCAACAATGGCAAAATCGAGGACACAAAAGCTTACCTCTTAAGCTAACCGTCCCAACCAAGAGTCCACACTAGTTCAAGGTCACCAAACAGCACAATCACAGTCTGTTTATACAATAAATAATCATTAATATTCATTGTCCGAGGTTCCATTACGTGATTAAGGCTTTCCAACTCATTTTAAGTGATTTAAGACTAAATCTGCAGGAGGTATTCGATTACCCCTTGATAAGTATTTGAATACTACACGAAAAGTATTCGAATACTTATCAGACACAATGCAGAAATTCATGCATTCTCTTTATAAGTCCCATTTTAATGGTTCTTCAATGACTTAGAGTCCAATAACTCCCCAAACAGATGTTCATTTATGTATTTTAAGCATGGTTCATCAACTTTTAGCTTGAATGATCAAAGTTTAACCCTTTAATGACTCACACAAGCTCAAATCATGAAAATACAAAAGAAGTGATCATGGTTTACCTCAAGCTTCACAAACTCAGAAAAAGGGACAGACTTGGAGTCCTCTACACAACATTATGGTTCTGTCACCTCAAGACTACGAAAACACACAATAAGCTAGGTCCTTTATACCAAAAGGTGGCTCCTTGAAGCCTCCAAAGACATGGACAAGGCTTCCACAACATGAATCCATAACTCAGCCCCAAAAACCACACAACTCAGAAGCCTAAACTCAGAAACAAACACCCTCACAAGGCTTGGTCTCACACACCTAAGCTATTTTAGTGAAGGAAAAATGCATAAAGATGATCACTTGGGGGTTCAAGGAAGAAGAAAGCTATGAAGTGGTGAAGAAGAAGGGAGGCAGCAACTGAAGACCAAAAAATTCACGTAGAAATGGCCGAGTATCAGCCTAGGAATGTGTGCAATTGACTATTTATAGGGTCATTAAATTTAAGCACACTGCATTAGCACTAATAGCTATGCTTATCATTTTAATCTCAAACTTGCGATTCTGAGCCTAGCCATTTTTCTAGGATTTGTCATATTTTTATTTTATTTTTTGCAGCACTTTGCCGGTACGCGCTTTTACGTAACTGGTATCAGTTCTAACGCCAGTTCTTATTATTTCGACTCGAAACTTGTTATACTAGTCCTATATATTATTCTAGGAATATTCATACACTCATTATAATTTTTCGGGATACTTCATCGGTACGCACTTATACCATAGAGCAGAATCGGTATCTGTACTTTTTGTCAGAAAAGCGACTTTCAACATAAGTCACTTACCATAATTATTTAAGCCTTCTCATAATTATTAGGAACAATTATGGAATTATTTCTTAAATTCGCATTTAAATTAATTAAATTCCTAATTTAACGGTGCGGGTTCTTACAGATTACATCACATGTCCTTTGTTTTATTCTCTATTTTAACATGGTATCAAGAGTCTGATGAGAAATAATCCTAATTCGGGCTGACCTGGTGGCCCACTACCTAGCGGTGACATTTTTTAGAAATCGTGTCATCCTCTCAATTTTTGATCGATAGCTTTTGCAACTATCACATATCACTACTAGTCTCATATCTGGTGAATCACTGTCGCCATTCGTCGTTCACCACCATGTTGAAGAAATTTTTCAGTGACCTTTTCAGTCGATCCACCCACGGTCTGGATCAGCTCCACCTGACAATCATTTTTGTCCAAGACCCAACCTTAGTCGCTGTTCCACACACCCTCATGCGCCGGTTATAGCGGTGGTGTTTAAATTCCTTTGGCAGCACGTCATTGCCATGTTTGACCTGCGACCTGGCCAGACTTGTTCACTTTCTTTTCTGGTTCAAGATCTGTAGTTTTCGTGTTTATCAGAGCTTGAATTATGGTACGCGCTTTGGCTTGCATGTGTGTGTGGCTTTCTTGTACATGTTTTCTGTCTTCTCGGGTTACCCATGGCTGAATCTCACTCCAGTATGTGCCCTCTAATATTTTGAAGCCTGAGGCACTAGTTTTCAGTAATTACGTTCATGCTCTGTTATTCGTGGAGAATTTGGTGCCCTCTAATTATGATTATTGGCCATCTGATCTTAAACTTCGGCTTATTAGTTAGGATTACATCTCGCTACCATTGCTAAGGTTGTAGCCCCTACTGAGTGCCCAAGGTGGAAAAAGATTGATGCCCAATTATGCAACATCATGAAATACACAATTCACCCTTCCCTTGAGCAGATCTTTTGTGCTCATGTTACATATGAATCTTTTTGGTGTCAAGCTATGTGTTGGACAAGTGGCTTCAATACTTAAGAGGGAGGGTGAATTGAGTTTTACAAAATCTTTTCGCAAAGTGCCTCCTTTGATATTTTAAAGACTATTTCTTCAATAAAGTGATTTAAAAAGGAAAAATCTAAGTGTGAGAGCAAGTGTAGAGATTAACAAAGTAAGCAAGCGAATGCATAAAGACAATCTAAAAATGCAATTTCAATACTTATGCAAAGAGGTAAAGGTTAGAGAAATTGCAAACTAGATGTATCTTGGTTCGGTCACCACCACCGTGACCTATGTCCAGACTGAAGTCGCTCGATCAACACTTTTCACTAACTATCAAGCTTGAGGGTGCTTGACAAACCTCTACAACCTTTCAAGACTTCGGGCTCTTGATGCCTCACAATTTTTCACTCTAAATTTTCTTAGGAATTTGGTGACCTCTCTAGTATAGGGTTCACTCCCCTCTCAAATCAAGAAGTAAGATTGAGGTGATTAAAAGTGGCTAAGTACTCTCAAAGTACAGATTGCACAAATTGAAAAACTAATAGATGTATAGCTTCAAAGGAAAGATGAGCTCAAGTGTATGCAATGAGTAAAGTAAGTAATCAATTACCAAAAATGGGCTATAATGAGTAATAAAGGTTCAATAAATGATCTATGGTCGTCCCCTGTTCATTACTGTTGATGTGGGTATTTATAATGACACCTCATTTGAAAACCAGCTGTTTCTACCAATTTATAGCCGTTAGAAAGTCACATCATCACTTTGATTCTTCAATCTCCCCCTTTTTGATGATGACAAACTTTAAATTGAGAAAGAGGGTTAGTGTTGCATAAATTTAATCATTTTAAATTCGATACTCCCCCTGAGTTCATGGTATAGTTTATTTCAATGATTAAGTTTCAGTATCTCCCATTTTTTTACCTTTTAACTTGACTAATTGAATATTTCTCAATTTAGTAACCTTTTCTCCCTCTTTGGCAACATAAAAAAGAATCAAGTAATTCAATAAAGAAGTTATCATTATAAAGCATGCAAGCAAGGAAATAATGCGATCAAATCTCCAGGAAAATACGATGCATATCATTAAGCAAAAAACAGTACATACATCAAATAGATACGCGTAGTACTCAAACATACCATCAAACAAAAAGAGTACAAGCGTCCCAAAAATCATAGTCTAGCTAAGGAAATAAATAACAAAAAGCAATCCTAGACAGATGCGAAAAAGACCAGAAAAGGCACTTTTAACCCAATCAAACATGTCATATAGCATACATTTCATAGCAAGAGGTTAAGATAACTATATTTGGCTATGAGCTATGAAAAGAAAACTACCAATGCAACAAAGATCAAGGTATGTTTTGCAAGGTTGACATTTCATTGAAGCTAATAAACTACCCATGCATGATTACAAATAGGATGGATCGAGTAAGCCAATTTCTCTTCTCAAATTGTAAAACACTTCTTTTGGGAGAGGTTTGGTAAAAATGTCGGCCAATTAATTTGAGGATTCCACAAATTCCAAATTACAATCACCATTTTGCACATGATCTCGTATAAAATGATGTCTAATATCAATATGTTTAGTCCTTGAGTGCATTATGGGATTCTTGGTGAGATTGATGACACTAGTGTTATCACATCTAATGGGGATGTGATCAAGTTCAACCCCAAAGTCTTTTAGTTATTGTTTCATCCATACGATTTGTGCACAACAACTACCGGCCGCCACATATTCTGCTTCGGCCGTGGATAATTCTACACTATTTTGTTTCTTGCTATGCCAAGAGACTTGTCAACAACCAAGAAAGTGGCAAGTGCCACTAGTGCTTTTCCTATCCAATTTGCAACCCGCAAAGTCGGAATCAGAATATCTAACTAGTTCACATGACGCACCTTTAGGGTACCACAATCCCATGTGTGAAGTGCCTACGAGGTATCTCAAAATTCGTTTTACGGCACTTAAGTGTGATTCTTTAGGATTAGCTTGAAATCTAGCACACATGCATACACTAAACATTATATCGGGCCTACTTGCAGTTAAATAAAGAAGTGAACCGATCATACCTCGATATTTAGTAATTTCTATGGATGTACCTCCTTCATCCTTGTCTAAAGAACAAGATGTACCCATGAGAGCATCAATGTCCTTGGAGTTGTCCATTCCAAAAATTTGAGTAACTCCTTGCAATATTTAGCTTGATTGATGAATATCCCATTCTTTTGTTGCTTTATTTGGAGACCAAGAAAGAAGTTTAGCTCTCCCATCATAGACATCTCAAATTCGCTTTGCATAAGATTAGCAAACTCTTCACAAAGATTAACGTTAGTGGCACCAAAGAAAATATCATCAACATAAATTTGTGCAAATAATAGATGATCATCTTTCTTCTTTATAAAGAGAGTTGTGTCCACTTTTCCTGTTGAAAAATATTTTTCTAAAAGAAATTTGCTTAATCTTTCATACTAAGCTCTTGGAGCTTGTTTTAAACCATATAAAGCTTTTTTAAGTTTAAAGACATGGTTAGGTAAATCATGATCTTCAAAACCGGGAGGTTGATCAACATATACTTCTTCTTGGATATATCCATTTAGAAAGGCACTTTTAACATCCATTTGAAAGAGTTTAAAATCTATTATACATGCAAATGCAAGTAATAATCTAATAGCTTCTAATCTAGCAACGAGAGCATAAGTTTCATCATAATCAATGCCTTCCTCTTGATTATAACCTTCAAAAACAAGTCTAGCTTTATTTCTAGTGATTATGCCATTTTCATCAAGTTTATTCCTAAATACCCATTTGGTTCCAATTATTGGATAATCATTTGGTTTTGGCACAAGTTCCCAACTTGATTTCTTTCAAATTGATTTAGTTCTTCTTGCATTGCCAATAACCAATGTTCATCAATAATTGCTTCATTTATGGTCTTAGGTTCAATTTGAGAAACAAATGCTAAGTGATTACAAATATTTCTAATTGAGTTTCTAGTAGTTACCCATTTGGATATATCACCAATTACCACATCAATGGGGTGTCCTCTAGCTATTCTCGAATCTTGTGGTAGATTGTTTCCATCATTGGTTTGTTGACTTGGTGTTTCTTCATTGTTTGCTTCCTTTTCTTTTTGCCTTTCATCTTCCTCTTTGTCATCAAAGTTTAGGTTTTCCATGCTTTCTATAACATCATCATCACAAAGTTCCTTTCTAGACAAGGCATTGTTAGTCTCATTAAATATACAACATGAATGGACTCTTCAATGACCATTGTTCTTTTATTATAGATTCTACAAGCTTTACTTGTAAGTGAATATCCTAGAAATATGCCTTCATCGGCTTTAGAGTCAAATTTGCCAAGGTTTTCTTTTCCATTGTTTAAAATAAAACATTTGCAACCAAAGACATGAAAATATGAAATATTGGGTTTTCTTCTTTTGTAAAGTTCATATGGAGTTTTCTTCAAAATAGGTTTAATTAAAGCACGGTTCATAACATAACACGCGGTGCCAACGGCTTCCGCCCAAAAATATTTTGGAAGATCATTTTCATTTAACATGGTTCTAACAAGTTCTTCCAATACACGATTTTTCCTTTCTACAACTCCATTTTGTTGTGGAATCCTAGGAGCGAAAAAATTATGTTCAATACCATTTTCTTCACAAAAGATTTCAAAATCTTGATTTTCAAATTCTCCACCATGATCGGTTCTAATTGAAAGAATATTTGAAGATTGTTCATTTTGAATAAGCTTGGCTAGCTTCTTGAATGATTTAAAAGAATCACTTTTATATGTAAGAAATAATGTCCAAGTATAGCGAGAATAATCATCCACAATAACCAAAGCATAGTAATTGCCACCAAAGCTCATGGTTCTAGTTGGTCCAAAAAGATCCATATGTAAAAGTTGTAAAGGCTTTGTGGTAGAAACAATATTTTTTTATTTAAAAGAAGCCTTTACTTGTTTTCCCATTTGACAAGCATCACAAACTTTATCTTTTTAAAATTTGAGCTTTGGTAACCCAATCACTAGGTCTAAGGAAATCAATTTGCTTAATTGACCCATGCCAATGTGTCTTATTCTTCTATGCCATAACCAAGAGTCATCTTCCTTACTAATCAAACATTTATCGTCATTTGAAGGCATACCATCTAAGTCTATCATATAAATGTTATCCACTCTATGACCAAGAAACTTAACTTGCCCATCTATTAGACTTTCAATTTTACAAGAGGTTGAGTCAAAAATAACTCTATATTTTTTATCACATAATTGACTAACACTAAGCAAGTTATGTCTAAGGCCCTCAACAAGTAAAACATTTTCTATAGAGACAGAGGAGGAATTACCAACTTTTCCAATACCGAGTATCTTTCCTTTAACGTTATCTTCATAGGAGACATGTCCATGCTCTTTCTTTGTGAATGATTGGAATTTAGTTACATCTCTCGTCATGTGACTTAAGCAACCGCTATCCAAGTACCACTTGGAGCTTTTAGCCTTCAAGCACACCTACATCACAAGGTCAAGATTTAATCTTTGGTACCCAAACCTTGTTGGGTCCTTGTGTGTTAGTCTTGGGCCTAGTTCCCTTAGGAACCCACACTTTCTTTTGCCCAATAATGCCATTTTTCTAACTTTACATGTGGACGCACTATGACCTTTTCCACCACAATGAAAACATTTAATGAATGGGCTACTTGTCATGTAGGATGCAGAAATGAAAAGTTTTTATATGATTTTTCTTGTGTGCTAATGTCAAAGCCTAAGCCGGATTTGTTGAACATGCATCTTTATTTACCAAGCAACACATTTAAGTTATCTCTTCCACATGTGAATTTGCTTAGAATTTCATTTAAATCATCAATTTCATTATTTAGATCTTTACATGAAGTACATGATGATGAAGATGCATGATCATTTGAAGATAGGCACTTGATACAACTTGTACTAGCATCAAGTAATAAACTCATCATATGAAGGGGAAATAGTAGAGCAAGATGAGTTTACCTCGGTTTCGGATTCATCTTTGTCCTCATTTGCCATTAGAAATATATGTTGAGTT
>NW_026899525.1:0-8661 GCF_033153095.1 Gastrolobium bilobum
GCTTATCGAACGCCCATTGGCTGCTCCCCCTATAAGTTGATGTTTGGAAAAGTGTGTCACTTGCCTCTGGAACTTCAACACAAAGCATTCTGGGCCATCACATTGCTAAACATGGATTCCAGAATGGCTGGGGAAAAGAGGTTGCTCCAGTTGGTTGAACTGGAAGAATTCCGGAGCAAGGCATATGAAAACGCCAACCTCTACAAGGAGCAGATGAAAAAGTTGCACGATAAAAAGCTTATCAAGAGAGAGTTAGAAGTTGGAGAAAAAGTGCTGCTGTATCGATCCAGATTGAAACTGTTTCCTGGAAAGTTGAAATCAAGATGGGAGGGACCTTATGCAACCATTGAAGCACTTCCCAATGGAGCATTTGCCATTGCTCATGAAAGATCTGGAGCAACGCTCAGGGTAAATGGACACAGACTCTAGAAGTATAATAGAGGGATCAAGGAGCATGAGAAACTAACTTCTCATCTCGATGACCCAACTGAAGTCTGACTCAAGGAGCAACAAGTCGAGCTAAGACTATAAACGAAGCGCTACTGGGAGACAACCCAGATTTATTTCCACGTCGTTCTTTTTATTATTATTGTCTTTGTTTGAGAAAATTAATGTTCTAACCATTGCAGGAAGCTAGTTTTGGGGTTGCTCTTGAGCAACCTGATCCCAAAAGCAAGGAGCAACCAACACTTAGAATTTGATCCCTCAATGAGAAACCAAGTTCTAATTGGGCTGATCCACTTGCCCATTTTAACCCAAGGGCCTGCAATGGGCCGCATGCGAAAAAAGAGAGAGAAAACCGAGTGGCGGAAGCAACGGAAGGATAATAGCTCCACGTCGTGCTGTCACATCCCTCCAATCAAGCGAGAGTAGCAGTTTCGAAAAGAAGAAACCGTCAGAGCAGAGGACAGTTGCTTTCCCCCAGGCATTTATGTGCAGCAGACGCTCTTCCACCCCATATCCGCCACTCAGCAAAGCCACGATCACCACCATACAGAGCGTTTTAACCTTCCCATCCTCCCCTTCATTCCTTTATAAACACAGAACTACTATTTCATTCTCATAATTTTTTCTCCTTCAACCCACAAAAATCCAACCTTTACTCCCCAGTCCATTCAGCTGAGGTGTCTTGGGGGGCGTCTTCTCAAGTCGAATCCCGGCCACTCTGCAGTATGCATCAAATGGGCCGCAATACTCACCACCATTATCAGATCGGACCACCTTCAATTTCTTGCCAGTCTCCCTTTCAACCATAGCATGGAATTCTTTAAAGAATTGGAGTACCTGGTCTTTAGACTTCAACAAATATACCCACACTTTGCGGGAATGGTCATCAATAAATGAAACAAAGTACTGAGCTCCTCCAAGGGATCTTTCCGACATGGAGAAAACATCAGTATGGACGAGGTCAAGAATATACCTGTGTCGTCTAGGTTGATCCGGTCTCACAAAAGAAACCCGGTGCTGTTTTCCAGCTAGGCAGTGCGTGCAACTCTCCAACGCTTGGCCTTTCAACCCGGTCAATAATCCTTTCTTGTTCAGGATCTGTAGCCCTTTCTCGCTCATGTGGCCGAGGCGCTTGTGCCATAGCTCCAAGCTAGCTTCATCTCGAACAGAATTGGCTTCTCCGCCATTGATCTTTCCTTGCATCACGTACAAGGAGCCTTCCTTCTTACCTCGGGCCACGACCAAGTTTCCCTTGGCCAGCTTCCATCTCACACTACTGAAGTAGTTCACTAACCCGGCATCATCAAGTTTGCCTACCGAGATTAGGTTCAAACGCATGTCAGGAACATGCCTTACATCTTTCAACACAAGTCGACATCCAACATCCGTGGTCAGAGTTACATCACCGACACCAACAATCTTGCTGGTCACTTGATTTCCCATCTTCACGACTCCAAAGTCACCACCTCGATAAGAGGAGTGATAGTCCTCAAGAGTTGAGGCCCATTAAGTGCAAATTGCTCCACAAAACCCATGTTTTGGTTATAAATCACGCCCTTTAACCTTCTTCTTTTCATATAGAGCAACTGTTTTGAATATTGGACCAGAGCAATACCGAAAGTGGGAATTAAGGACACCTAAGGCCCATCAAAAGGAACCACAAAATGAAGAGAGAAGAAGGAGTGTTGCGCAGAAAGGAAAAAGAAGTCTGTTATAGTACAACAGCAGTCAAAAGAAGCAATAGGGAGCCGCCACGTCAGCTACAGCAGAGAAGGTGAAGGTGCTGCCTCTGCTACAGTACGAAAGCAAAGAAGCTGAGCAATGGGGAGCCGCCACGTCAGCTACAGCAGAAGGAGTGGAGGTGCCACCCTGAATCCGATACTCCTACTCACAAAGGGAGCCAAAAGCAAAGGGAGCCATTTCCATTTAAGGCCAAGCTGGCAAGAAGCAAAGCTACCATTGGAGAGGATTTAGACAAAGCACGACCCTTGATGAAAGGAATAATGGAGATCAAATGAAGAACCCTATAAAAGGAACAAGCAATCCTCATAAAGAGAAGGATCAACACCCATCCTAGGACCGATTGTCTATTTGTTTTCTTATTTCTTTGTAAAAATGCTCACTAGGAGCTAACTTCCTCTAAGTAGGTGAGGGTTCCATAGAAGTAATCCCTTTTGTCTTAGGATAGCTTTGTAAGGAACACATGATTTATAAATGAATTTTGAGTTGCTCTTTGGTTTAATTTATTGATTTTGTGAAACCCTTTGGGCTGGCAACCTCATCCCGGCACCACTCTATTGATGAAACACTGACAAAGGCGTGTGGAGCATTCTCAAAATCCTGGGGTAGTTTAGCCTGAAGAAAGGAGGGATAAACACCTGGAATGGGGAGCACTGCCATGTGAATCCATGCTCTTTTGAGAAGGCAGTATGGTTTCGTTGCATATAACTCCAAGTACTATGGAGTAACGTGGAGAGTAAGGCCTTACCCTCTGCTTACCTATAGCAAAACAAGGGAAGGAGCAAAATCCACTTGTAAAATATGCTACCAGGCAGGGTTAACCAAAGGGATGAAAACATGGAACCCGTAACACCTACTTGATCTTTTTCTTTCTGAAATTAATCTTAACTCAATTCCTATCACAACCTTTTCCTCACGATAACTGAACTGTGTTTTACTAGCTGATGCTCTTACTTTCATTTCGTTGACTGCTCTTAAAGTTACTTCAATTGATGCCATCTTATTCGATGACCATGCTAAGTCATTCACTGCTCTCATATGGTTCAGAATGGTTAACATTGTTTAACTAGCTGCCCAGAGATTGCTCTTTGTGAAGCTTAGCTGAGAATAGTGATTTCTTTTCTTGCTCCATTTTACAAATTAAGTTTCCTTTAGCGCTTCTTACTTCACAACTGCTCCCTGAGGACGATAAATCTGGGGCTATAATACCCTATATTGCTTGACACGTACGCTTGCGTATAGTTGAAGAGGGTTACTCTTAGTCAGAGTAGATTGCTCCTGTTGGCAATCCTGATTACTACTCTACACTCTTGCTCTCTGAAAGAAATATTCCCGAGCAACTCTCGGTCCGACCAAACAAGGAGAAAAAACCTTTGTGTGGAGTAACGTGGAAGGAGGCACCGGAGTTAACAATCCAGGTGCAGTCATCATATGCAACATTCAAATAATTATCCTCACCAAGGAGGAATATCTCGGCATCAGGATTTGCAGCCATCACAGTGGTGCTCTTGTCTTCCCTCTTCTTGGGAACAGTCTGATCCGGCTTCACAGAGCTGTTCTTCTCATCATTCTGTAGGGTCCAGCAGTCTGGCTTCTTATGGCCTGTCTTTCCACAGTAAAAGCACTTCAACTCATATTTCGGCTTTGACCTACCTCTGGACTTGTCTCGTCTGTCACGACCTCTACCTCTACCGCGGGAGTCGAATTTTCCTTTGTTCTCAGCAACGTTGGCCTCAGACGTACTCGAAGTACCTCGTTCTCTTCTCCTGGATTCTTCGCCCAGGAGGCTGTCTGTCACGACATCCATTTTCAATTTTCCATCTAGAGTCGAGTTATTCAGGGTCACCACTAGAGTATCCCAGCTTTCTGGCAGCGAGCTCAACAGCAGCAATGCCTACAATTCTTCATCAATTTTCATATCAACCTTTGACAGCTGATTCACAATACCTTTGTAGGTGTTCAGGTGTTCAATCATGCTCATGACGTCCTTGTATTCAAGCTTAACAAGTCGGCGAACCAGGTGTTCTTTGTTCCTGGGAGTCTTCTTCTGAATCATGGACTCCAGCTTCGTCCACAACTCATACGCGTTCGTGAATTCGAACACGTTCTCAAAGAGGCTTTTATCAATATATTTCCTGATCGTGGCTACCGCCTTCCGACTCAGGATCTCCCACTCCTTATCGGTCTTGCCTGCCGGTCTCTCATCAAGGATAATGGGCTCATGCAAATCTTTGCAGTAGAGATGATCTTCCATCATCGGTCTCCAATATGTGAAATTATCTGCGGTCAACTTGAACATATCTCCGTCATGAGTTATGCCACTGGTCTCCATCTCGTCTCCCTCAGAACCCGTCGAACTCGAGCTCTGATACCACTATTGGGAAAAATCGGTTCCCTCAAGCTCGGCTCAGGGGCCTTTGTGCAGAAGTCAATCAACAAGATCCTGATCTCGGATCTCGGCAATACCTCAGCCTGAACTTCACCAGGTCAGGCAGCGCAGCGGAAAAATCAAAACGAAAACAGGAGAGAGAGAAGAAGAACACAACCAGATTTAACGTGGGAAAACCTTCTCCAATGAAGAAGTAAAAACCCACGGGACCTAGTCCAGATCAGAAATCCACTATGAAAATAATGGTTACAAATAATCAAATACACCAATGTGGTGGTTAACTCAACCTCTCCAACAATGGTGATAATCAAACTACCCTAGAGATGTTTCACTCAAACTCTCTCTCTAGAGATCTTTCAAATGCAAAGCATAAAGCCTTGCTCAAACAATCAAATAATTCTCTCAAATTTGTTCTCTCAAATCTGACCTAGCCTCCACCCTCAACTAATAAGTATATATAGAGGAGGTGGAAATTAGGGTTAGGGTTTTTAGGAAACCCCTCAAATGGGCTTGGGCTTAGCATTGAAGGAGGAAGCCCAACATAATTCCCTTGATTGTTCCACCAAGCCCTGATTGGGTAGTGGTTGTGATAGTGTATATAAATGCAATGAAATAGTGTAATGCTTTGTTATACGTATGTGTATGCATTTGGTGTGGCATAGGATGGTGTTTCCCTATGTTGGTATGTTGCATGACGATGCGTAAATCATACTTGGTAGTTTAGCTGGCCAGTAGGACTATTTGCATCTGAGTTTCCTTATGACAGCTTGAGAGCTCGAGGGATTTCTCCTGGAGATGTTATTGCACTTTGCATAGATATGTATTTACTGCATTATTATTGTTATTGCTATTACATTGATATGGAACTGTGGGGTGGAGAGATGCTCCAAGGACCCTTGGTTTACTGGATATATTCGTATATCTCACCCCGTGTTGTGGGGACCCCCTTTCAGGTAAGAATGCTGCAGGAGCCACCAGTGGCAAGTGGCCATACTTGGATTAGAAGTGATGCATGAGGATCCTGTATTATGATATTATACATGTTGTTTTGTAGCTCATAAGTATAGGAATGTAATTAATAGACAATTGATAGATGTATGTTCTGTTTATTTGGAATGGACTTAGCCTATGCTCATGCCTTTGGTTATCTCTTTGTTGATGGGAGCCAAGGGAGTGATCATAGTGTTTTGTAAGCTAAGTTCCATGAATTGTAATGAACATGATTTGTAATTGATGATTACTTTAAGTTCAATATATGTATGCTCATTAAGTATTGGATTGTTGAACTGGAAACTAAATTAGGTAACTAGTGCTAAATTGGGAAATGTTGAGAAAACAAAGACATCCTGTCCGGTTGACCAATTTTCATACCCAATGTGACGGAATTGGACTTTGATGTCTCTATGGAAGTTGTAGAAATTTCTCTTATCTTTCCATAGAGACCAAAATGGTGTAATTTGAGTGAGTATAGCTCAAGTTATGAGTGGAAAACTATAGGTAGGTTAAATGACCTTGTTTTGGGTCACCCAGCCCTGTGGATGGTGCCTGGGGCGCCAAATTACAGAACCAGACAGTAGCATCCACGCTGAGGGCGCCACTCCCATGCTGGGGGTGCCAACTTTCTTTTTTCCCACGCTCTGGGCGTGGATCCCACGCTACGAGCGCGGGGTTCTGCAGATTTTGCACCCTTTTTCTTAGAAAATGCCTAACTTTGGCTACGGTGCTCCGATTTGAGCGCGGTTTGAACCTACGCGTAGCTAATGAAAAATACTATAACATAGTAGAAGATAGGAATCATAAAATAAGTGTAGAATTAATTTGATAATTAAAGAGATGAAGACATTCAACAACATATTGTCTAATATACGGGGAATATAATATTAAGTTTAGTCCCATTATTCCGCAAAGCAAATACGGTTATGATCACACACTTGGTTATATTAAATTCGGCACGTTTTAAAAGGAAAAATTTATCCGGAATTTAATTGAACCATGTGATTGTAACTGCGCTTAATGTCGTACGCAATGATAACAATCCGGTTCTAGAACGGAGTGTTACATTTTATGGTATCAGAGCAGTTTCGTAGGGAATAAATGTTAGCTATTATTGTGTATGCTTAGTGTTTGATGCTTTATAGTTGTTTTAGTACTCTTTATGATTATTGCATTTGTGATCACTAAGTGTGGGCCTGATCAACTCACTTCTTTGTGTAACATGTGTAGTGACATGACGAGGAACCGAAACAACCCCGGACCATCAAACACCAATGCTCAGCCAGAACCTGTTGTGGCTGCTCTTGTGAGGCCCAGAAGTGGCCGTGGAGCAACGGGCGTACAACCTGATCCCGTGGCTGAAGCTCTTGCAGCCGTTCAGAGGGAGTTCGCAGCTAGCAGGCAAGCCAATGAAAATCTAATGAAAACAAATGAAGACTCGCAGAATGCTATGGCCGCAATGATGACCAAGTTGAGGACGTTGATGGGTGCTAGGCCCGTGAACCGGCAACCCACTCCTCCTCCTCACACTGCTACGCCTTCTCCACCTCCTTCACAAGAAGAGGGTGTAGCGGGTAACAATGAAGGTGAGGCTAGTCATCCTTCTGGAAGCCACAGTCATCACACAGAAGTTCGTCAACCACGTGTAGAGCACGTTGATGAACATGAAGCGGAAGAGAGGAGATTGACGGCTTTTAGGAAACATAAACCTCCTACTTTTAAGGAGGGTTATGATCCAATGGCTGCAGCAAAGTGGCTCCAGGCGATGGAGAAAATCTTCAAGGTGATGAGGTGCCCTGACGCAATGAAGTTAATCTACTCCGTGTACATGTTGGAAGAAGAAGCGGAGGATTGGTGGACTAATACCGTACAGCCCCTAGAAGCTGAAGGCCGGGAAATCACCTGGCGGTTGTTCGAGACATTGTTCTTGGATAACTATTTCCCTAGAGAGGCTAGGGAACATAAGCAGAATGAGTAGAATGACCTAAAGCAAGGGTCGATGTCGATTGACCAATACTTTGCAAAATTCAACGAGTTGGTGAAATACGCCAATTATGGGAGAGCCTTGCCCAGTCCAGCTGAAATGACCTCCGAGTTCCAATGAGGTCTGAACGAAAAGATGTCTCGGAAGATGTCAAACTGTGACATTCAAGAATTTAGTAGATTTGTAAATCAGTGTCGAAAGGTGGAAGAGGTATACAAGGGGTCACAGATCAAGAAGCCTTCTGAGGCCCAGACACCGAGTGCCAATAAAGCAACGAGCTCAAGTTATTGGAAGAACAAGAAGATGAAAGGCAAGAAGCTAAATGTGAATAGTCCATTAGACTTGTTTAAAAAGCCCGGAACTCCGAAGACTTTTGTTGATAGGGGACCTCCTCCCAAGTGTAAAGGTTGTGGTAAGGAGCATAGAGGCCCGTGTTCTACAGGTGAGGTCATTTGCTATAAATGTGGAAGGTCTGGCCACTACTCCAGGCAGTGTCCTCAGAATGAAGTGAGGACTATGGCAGTTCAAGCTACTGTTGTTCCTGTCTCTGTTGTTCCACCTATGCTAGAGTCTCAGACGGTTGGTAGAGTATATACCATGGACCGTCAACAATCGGAGAAGGCTCCGAATCTAGTGAAAGGTACAATTTATATTGATAATATGGATGTTGAAGTGTTGTTTGACTCAGGAGCTACACACTCCTGTATGTCTGATGTTATGGGCGTTGGGCTAAATATGCAAATGTACGACATTCGCCCTCCAATGAAAGTGGTTACTGCTACTGGAGAGGAGTGTTATACATCCGTGTTATGTAAAGATATTAAGTTCAAATATAAAGGCCGAGATTACGTGCTGGATTTTATTTGTTTACCTATGATCAGCCTTCAAGTTATCTTGGGTATGGACTGGTTGTCAAAGAACTGTGCTATGATAGACTGCTGTGGTAAAAGGATTGTGCTTGCTGCTGATGATTCTGCTATGAGTTCTTCCCCATATCTATCTGTGTTGCAGGTTAGAAAGGCTTTGAGGGTCGGGGCATTGGGATATGTCTTTGTGGGGGGTTTAGTAGGCGGAAGTCATGAGGAGATTGGCACTATTTCCGTGGTGA